>NW_022157824.1:0-189014 GCF_003316985.1 Fusarium coffeatum
AAAAAAAAAAAAAAAAAGTCATCCTCAGTCACTCAACCATTCAGTCAATCACTCCGGCCAACACTACAACTCCCTACTACGAAACTTTCAAACCATTCTAAAAATGCATTTCACTCAGGCTCTCGCTCCTCTGGCTTTCGCCACCGCCGCCTTCGGCCAAACCCTCAACATTCCCGCCCGAAACGGTGCTATTCAAGTCCTCAAAGGACCTAGAACTCTGTCCGGTGCCAACAATGACTTCAAGAACCAGGAGTTCGAGCTTAACCGCCCTTGCGACACTGATGAGGACCTCGGCAGTGAAGGTGCCGTTTTCATTCTCAACGACGGTGCTACTCTCAGCAACGTCATCATTGGAGTGAACCAACTTGAAGGTGTTCACTGTAAAGGAAAATGTACTCTCAAGAACGTTTGGTTCCGAGATGTATGCGAAGGTAAGCTTGCTATTGACGTTCCACTGTCGTTCCATAACTGATTGATATCTCAGATGCTATTTCCATCCTTGGCAACGGTGATGCCCTGATCGAGGGTGGTGGTGCTCAGGAGGCTAAGGACAAGGTCATCCAGCACAATGGCAAGGGCACTGTTACTATCAAGGGCTTTACTGTCGTCAACGCTGGCAAGCTCTACCGAGGATGTGGCGACTGCACCAACAACGGTGGCCCTCGAAACGTCATTGTTCAGAACGTCAAAGCCAGGGGTGTTTCTAACCTTGTTGGTATTAACTCCAACTACGGCGATACTGCCAATATCTCCGGTACCTGCGGAAGTGGCGTCAAGAAGGTCTGCCAGGAGTTCAAGGGTGTCAAGAAGGGTGACGGTAAGAGTGAAGAGGTTAGCACCACTGCCAACTGCAAGGGCCAGAGTTCTCTACCTGCTTGCTAGATACTTGACTACATCGGGGCATAAACCTGTATATTGATGGTAAAAAGAGAGGAGCGCTTATCGCATAGGCTCTCGACTACCTTTTTGAGAATAAGGTATTATCTAGAAAGTTTAAAAAACATAGCGGAGTATAGAATCAGTGAAATATCAAATACGAAGTTCATGCTCTCTGCCCTCAGGGCATCAGAAGAATTATCCCCAAGAGCAGAAGGGACGAAATAATTTAGTCATTTTATGTCAGCTTAAGACTAGCACTGAGGCTATTCTATTCTAGCAGCCTAAGCCTTGAGGACAATTCTTCATAAAGAATTTGAATAGGTGGCAGATTTTCGCTTCCACCTTCTAATGTAAATGCATCATTCTAACAGCATGCTCCGTCTGCTTGCCCAGATGATATCCCTCGAATGAGCACCGATAGCTCTCAAGGACCTCTGCAGGTAAACTCGATCCAGTGTTCTCCCACTTCGAAACCTGTCCAATGACCCTGCAATTATTCCCATGATCCGATCTTATTAAAAGCGGGACGGAAAGACCTTGAAACACACAGATCGCATCTCCAACAGCCGCAACACTCCCGTCGTGAAGAAGACTCCCTCCTGTTCCATCCTGCAGAACAAAACTACTGCACCCAATGAGGTTATGTTGAATAATAGGATCTGTAACCATTCCAAATGCCCCATGAAGTTGTTGCTTACTGCCATATCTTGTACCAAGCGCTGAAATCGGTTGGTCGTGCACCATGCATGTATACGCAAGCATAATCCTCTGCAAGATAGAGGGATCCTGGACTAACCGCTCCTCAGTATATATGTCTGCAAAATGGTGTTTGAGCCACTCAATCATAACCTCCATGCGCGTCACCTGTCTTATCGCTGCGACAGGGCTGATGATGTCCTGATCATATTTTAAAAAGGCTGAAGGCGGCATGATACCAGTTTCGGGGTCCGGCTTGACGGTGCTGCTGACAGAAACACACTGACCAAGGATAATAGCCGGCAGTGTAAGAGTATATCCATCTGGTGATAAGTGAAAATGTCCGCCAAGATTGTTCCCAAGATTAGACCTTGCCGTCCAACTATTGCGAATATCTGGAGTCCAAGAAGGCACACCCGTGAAACTGCCCACTGTACCCAAGTTCAAAGCTCGGATGTCGTTCGTTTGCTTGAGGATAAAGACAGTGAGGTCGTGGCACAAGTTCTCTAGAGGCTTGGTATAGTCGGGCTGTATAGCCTTTGGTAGAGCATCGCAAGCCAAGAGGCCAATCAGGGCGTACAGACGGTCGTGTGCAACGGTAGCTTCGAGTTCAGTCGCTTCGCTCAGTAGCTTGAAGATGTCAAGTGCGGACTGTTTTTTCTGGCTAATTTCACCTTGGCCGTTTGCACCTCTTTCTCGCAATATCTTTTTGTACGTGACCTCAATTGCTTTGAACCTGACAGGATTCTTCGCCATGAACGAGTAAAGAAGTTGCCCATCCTCAGAGGGATTCAGCATTAGAACCCAAGTTTTGAAGAAGATATCATATCCAAGCTCATACTGTCCACAGAGTAAAATGGGCGACTTTTGGGCTAGGACGGCTTCTTGAAGGATCCAGATGCGTCGGAACCAAGGACGATGACCGATGCTTTTCAGCGCTTTGCGAACCAGCTCGACTTCTGCTGCAGTTTCTTGATCTGCTTTTCCAAGCTTCATAAATGCCTTGATTCGCTCATCTTCTTCAAGATCTTCACCACCCGGTGACTTGAAGTCCTTCAATTTCTCAGACAACTTGGATATCGTGTCTTCATCCTTATTCTCAACGGGGCCCAGCCAAGCCAAGACGTGCTGACATTTCCCGTAGATATCCGACATGCGGGGAACCTGGACAGATTTCTCAACATTATCATTCTGATTGATGCAAATAGCATCGACCCATATCAATGCCTTTTCTTCAGTACCATTCTCGAACGTGTGACGCCTGTACTCAATCAGAGCATTGTACAAATTCCTCGTGATGCTGAACGGTTGTCCATTGAGGAGAATTACGGCGGGGTTTTCTCGAGCGCCCCAGACGTAGGATAACGCCCAGAAGGTTTGGTTTGCGGAGGTCTCGACAGTGTGAATATCAACGCTAATTGAATTGGATGTACCGGGATGGACGTGGAGGAGACGAATCGCGTCGGATTTGAGTGGCTGGTATGGAATGGGTTGTATGTTCATCGTGGTTGATGTTGAGGTTGCGTTTCCCCTGTTAACCCTATCTTCAGCCACTAAAATTGGTGCTGGTCAAACAATTCTCCACTGTGGGCTGCTGTCTACTGTAATCAGCCGAAATAATGCAAAATCTAGAACTTAGACCTCAGAAAAATCCATATTCTATTTGACGTGCCCAAGTCTGCTATCTACTTGCGATTCAATCTTATGTAAGTCCAAGTCAATTTCTCTTTGCGTCCTAGAGCGATGCGAACTTGAGTCCATGCTTACCACTGTCCGATAGACGGATATGGAGGATTACGCACACTTATCAGCACCAATGTCCAGTAATCCAATCCTCGCGCTCTACTTCCCATTCTTCTCGGCGATCTTTGATCTTGTCCATAAGGGCATCGACTGCATCAAAAGCTTCATCCCGTCTGAAGACGTTAGGCCATCCACAGTCCCGATATAGCTGTCTGATGTACTGAATATCCAGATCCGTTCCCCATTCGTCGTCCTGTGCAACGACTTCTCCCTCTGTGACCCTTTGTCCTTCGGGTAGCTCGTTGACGTCTATCACCTCGATCGTAAGTCTTCCTCGGCAGGGAATGAGGTCAAGGTTAATATAGGCTTGTTTCAACGCCTCCAGGTACTCTTTGAGATCAACTGGCTCAGAGTCGCCCTCCCTGTGAGCCTCCTCGATGATCTCTCCATCTCGAGCATTGAACCAAATATGACGGCTCCAGGTTTCATGACCAAGGGCAAGAGGGAAAAAGTCATAGAAGTCCACGATGGTATCTCGTCGGTTTGACCATGCCTCGTTGCTCCATTGAACTCTCCAATCCATTACACTTTTGAAGTAACGCTCAGGTAGTGTTGGAAAGTCGATGAAGCGAGATTTGAAGTGGATATACGATTTACAATCGTTGTCGAAGTAAGGAATGCGCTTCATAACTTCACGGACATGGTCTGACCTAGCTAGATAGTCCAGCAATGGATCCAGGCCGGGCCAGCCCTCAGGTGGCGGGGTCTTGAGATACTGTGCATCGTAGTGCAATGTTGTCAGAAATTGGTAAAAGTCCAGAAGGATCTCAGACACCTCTGTAGGGGAGTATGCCTCAGGTGAAACAGGCATTGTTGTTCCTGATTCCTTTGTTGCGCTTGCTGGTGTTCGTGGTTGAAACTAGGACAGATGGCCAATACCAAAAGGTGGGCAATGGCGGGGTTTTTATAGATGGTAAATTCTACCATTGCGGCCTCAGGTGTAAGTCGAGCAGAGTACTAGTGTATTGGCTTGTAGGGTAATGAGAGTCAAATGGAACTGGTAATTTTAATGGGATATTTCTTGCCACGCTGTCAAGTTGGATTGAGTTGAACTTTGCAACAGTGAAATTATGTCAAAGCGAACAATTATGCTTATTGTAGTCTTATGGGTGGCAGCGTGTGAAAAGCCAATCAATATGATAAGCACAATACGACTGCACAATTCCAACAGGCAGAATTTCTTAATGCACGGCGAAGCTGAATGTATTACATGGTACACAGTCCAAGTCTACTAGCGAAGGTCGACACAAAATGTCTAAAGTACCCAGCTAAGTGTGATCAAGGGTCACCGTTCTTGGTTTCCCCAGGGCCCGGTTTGGGTAAGTACTTCTGAGTATAGTCCCAAACCTTCGCCTTCGGATTCTTAATGTACCACTCGTCCAAAGACAACAGGGCGAATCCAGGGTCAGACTTGGCAGCCTTCTTTGGCCAACAACCATTGTCCCAAATGCCATCGTCCCTGAGTTTGTTACCGACAAATCCAGGCTGGTCGAACTCGTAGACCAAGTTGAACTGTGGCCGTATGTCGATCTCGACCTGTACATTTGTTTTCTTGTGGTTTCCGTTCGTCGCCCACTTTCCCTTCTTGCCTGCCATCACCATATCATGAAATTCCTTCTGAGTCAATCCTTTAATGGCGTCAACAAAGCAAAGACCTCTCCAATAAGAAGCAGCTCCTCTGTTGTGTCCTGCGTCCAGGAAACGCATTCGCTGTCCCTTCCTGTCCTTACCAGCTTGTTGATAAGTGTCCGAATCCTTTTCTATCAGATAAGCAGGGGGCCATTCGTCCATATCGCAGTCTTTGGTATCCCGAAGGCTTTCATCTTTCCAGCCTTCGCCTTTATGCTCCGCAACCCACGTTGAAGTTGCCTTAGGGCCCTTTCGGACCCTTGATGGTTTCGCTGCGCTCTGTGGGCATAGCAATGTTGACCAGTGTGGATTATTGCTGTTGGCGGAGCTGTAGTGGTAGCAGGCCTGCTCGTGCTCATTCCTACAGGTTCTCGTAATATCAGTGGTTTTGGCGTTTGCCACGTATGTCATGGTAGTGATAACCATGTCCGTAATCACTGTATTGTCGTTTTTATCGCATGAGACGAACCGAAGGGTGTTACATGGTACACCGATTTGTTGCGTTTCCAAGGCCTGAGGGACGGTGCACAACGGCTTGGGCTTGGGCGTCGGAGTTGGATTCGGTTTCCCACCGCCAGGAGGTTTATTACCGCCGATAGGTCGAGGAGCAGAGCGATCGGTTGGGTTCCCGTCGTCACCCTTTTTGCCGCTACCCTTCTTGATGTTCTTGGGAGTTCTATAACTGGAACGACCGGTCGGGACCAGACTGAGGATATCAAAGACTTGCTTGAACTCGTCAGGTACAAGGTCAGAACCTCCACAAGGACTCAGCCACCACTCAAAAGCTCCAGCAGGATCTTCGCCCTCAGGATAGACATAGTTGATTAACTCTGCCGCAGTAAGCAACATATCTGCTATCTGTCAGTACCTAGTTTGCCATTGAGGAGAGATAAAGACAGACCTGTTCCAGCGGTAAAAGCCCGACCAGCAGGAAAGAATTCCAGCCCGATGTCAAGAATCAACTTGACAGACGACATCAAGAGAAAACATCCAATCTACATCGCTGAGTGAGTTGCGCGTCCAGACACAGATATCATGACCCACCTGTCCAATAGCCGGAAGTGCTTCGACGATCATGTCCATACCCAGATTCAACAAATAGTTATCGCAACTGCATTGCCCACCGATGATATCCAAACCAGTTGCTGGTTGCCTCTGCCAGACGACGGGCTCATCCAAAGGCCTCCAAGAAACACAGCCGTAGTTAGAAGTCCGCCCTTCTTCTTTGGCTTTGTCGAGGGTCGGTTGGCACTGTCTCTTGCACGAATCCAAACCTTCTTCCCTGTCGTTTGGAACTCGATAAATGTAGCACATCCGGTCGTTCTCGTCTCGGGTCTTGACAGAATCCTCATCGTAGTCAGGTGGGACAGTGATCACTCCATTCGTTTCATCAACATCAACATCGACACTTCCGGAATTTGATGACTTCCTCTTGCAGACTTCGGAGGGGCAGTAACCGTATTTGCATGCAAACTTGCACAGCCGGTTCAGATCAACATTGAAAGGATCATCAGCCCACACCTCATCCTTATTCTTGACCTTGGGCAACTTCCGGATTTTGCCTTCTTCCTGGCACGAGCAGATCGACTCAGGACAGAAGCCATACCTACAAGTGAAGTAGCAAAGATCAAGAGAGTCGTCCAGCATATCATCGCCGCGTACGCATCCATACCCAGACTCTGGAATAGATGGGGCCGCATTGAAGTCCTCATTTCCGAACCTCTGCAGGTCTACCGCCCAATCGATAGTGCCAGCAAAATTGAAGTCGGTCCAGATTACTCGTCGCTCCAATTTGTCATTGTCTGTCATATAACTGACGTAGTCACCTGTAACTCGTTAGACCTTGGACAAAATCTTCATGGTGAGCTTCATACCTTTGTAGAGTAGGATATTCGACTCAGACGTCCGATCGTACATGGTCTCAACACCTTCGCCAGAAAGGAGGATCTCTTGGATCTCAGCGTTGGAAATGTAACCTCCTTCCTTAGTGCACCTGCCCGGAGTTGCGTCTGAGAGTGCCTTAGAACCAGTGAACTCGCATGTCGGCTTCCAACAGCCGGCCTTGGCCATGTGAAATGACCTTCCGTAGCTCGACTCGCCGACAAAGATCTTGTTGTTTGGCACACCAGCCTTCGTGACTGTACCGCCTTGTTAGCAAAATCTTCTCATAGTAAGAGCGATCATCATACTCATTGAGAGGGCGTTTCGGGTTTCGGTCATGTTAACTATCGAATGTTAGCCCCGGCCACTGAAACAGCAACTGGGAAGAGCTTACCATGGCTTCTTATACATTTGCCTGATGGACATTCATCAAAGGCGTTTGGATTGCCGTAGTCCCACTGTCCATGTAAATCATACGTCATATAGACGATGTAATCCACAACGCTAGAGATACGGTCAATCGGAAACGCCTTGAGATACCAATAGGATGCTGGAGCTGCAATGGACAGTGACATATCCGGATCAAGCTTCTGACGCAGGGTGGTAAGAAATCTCAGGTAGTTCAGGCCATCTGTCTTGGCCCCAATTGGCGACCCTCCGACCATAATATCCTCAGCCTGTTTTCGCCATTACATTAGACACCGTAGAGGATAGTAAGGGAAAAAGGAAAGAAGAATGAAGAAGCGAAAGTGTAGAGGGTGCAGACTTAACATGAGCAAACATAAGAGAGACTGAAATACTCACGCCTGGGTACTCCCAGTCAATGTCAACACCATCAATGCCCTCATCCTTGGCGAATTTGGCAAGGTTGGTAGCAAATGTCTCCCGGTTGGTGATGATAGCATTGCGAATAATAGCGTACTTGTCGGGGGCTGTTGAGTCAGCCCAACCGCCGAAGGAAATAATACGCTTCACTGGAAGCTTCTTGAAATCGGCCCACTGGTCTTTGCCCTGTTTAATCACAGGTTTCCAGGTCTGTGGGTCAATAGAAGCAAAGGCCCAATGAATATGCGTATAAGACCCGTCTGTGTTAGCGTTCCTTGCCTTTAGCCACAAACACTCACGATCAAAATTGAAGGCTTCATAATAACCAATCCTACCGAACTGCTTCGGGCGACCAGAGTTCTCCTTGATGTTGTGCCCGCAGTTGGAAACGCACGTGTTCTGAGACCCTTTGGCCTTACTTCCAGGGCCGCCCTTTTCGGGCTCATTGATAGTACAATGACCAGGAAAGACGCCGCAAAAGCCCCAGTTGCTACAACAGGCTTTCAAAGGACAGGGATTTAGATCAGCGAGCGATACTGAACTGTCGGTCGGTCGCTTTGTACCCGGAACCAAAGGACCACATGCAGCGCCTTCCTGAGGCAGAGGCATGGGAGGCAATCCTGAGCTAAGGCACATGTTGTAACCGACAAGGAGGTCGGTGCAGTCCGTCCAAGCCCAAGTGTTCTTGTTCCATTTCTCAAGGTCCTTGACAGAAACGCTGTGCTTCTTGGCCAAGGCAGCACAAGTATCCCGTTCTTTGATGAGGTGAGTAGCACAAGTTCCATCAGGATCAGGTTTGGGCCCAGAAGGTTTGTACGGATCACCGGCAGAGCAGCATACGTGATCCCCTTCTTCAAGAGAAGAACACAAGTCGGACTTGGGATTGAATTTTACAAAATCGGCTCCGCGGATACCGCAACGTCGTGTGAGTGCTGCGCAACTGTCCCCTGCTTCAACGGGAATGTGTTTACAGACAGCACGCTTTTGCAGGATGTTGGCATTGACGAAACTTGCAAGTCTCCTCGTGAGGCCTGTAGGCTCTTTTGAGACCGAGGTTGAGGGCATAGGTGTTGGTGTTGGTGTTGGCTCACCAGCAGCTGGGAAGTCCGTGATACCAGATATATCGTAGACCTTAGCATTTGACAGTGATCGAGAAAGGTCAAAGCCACTGCCGACAGCAGAAGATCCCTGACTCCATCGCAAGGTGGCCTTCTGAACAGCGGGAAGGTCACCAGTGGTATCCACAAAGATACCAAAGACACGATCAGGCTTGCGCCCAGAGTCATGGAGTTGGACCAACGTTTGATTGGAGATAGAGCCGATGCTTCCAAGATGCTGCGAAAGAGAGTCAAGCGCCAAGGAAGCCGTCCGTTTGCCAAGTCCGGCCCCAATATATAAGCCGGCGACAACTTCTTGATGATAAGCGAACAAGAAGTTCTCATCACAGTTGTCCTTCTCATCAAAGTACGCCTTCATACCCTGGAGAACACCCATGGTGTTGGCAATCAAAGTCTTATTGCCACTGGAGGTTCGGGTGGTACCAAGACTGAGCTTGTCTTTGACCAAGGTGCCACCGACAATGCAAGCTGCAGAGGTCTTCAGACTACCTCCCTCATAAAGGGTGGTGTCCTTTTTGGGGTTCTCAACAGTTGTGGTGATGTTCTTCCTGGTAGAACGCGACTTGGATTCGATGGTGCAGCTACGAATCAAGATGGTCGAATCCGCCCGGTCCAGTGGCTGCGAAACAGAGAGCTTAAGCAGCATTGGATCTGGGCAACGGTGAAGGCGTTCCACAGACAGATAAGGGATCCAACTGTGAATGTTGGAATAGTCTGCACAGACCAGAGGGCAGTCGTGTTGATCAGGATGATAGGTGTTGATGTCACTAATAGGTGACGGATCATCTTCGCCTGCTGGATCAACAGCCTGTGTGCCATCCAAGTTAATGGCACATTCGATCACCGTGGCAGCCCAAAGGAGCCACGCGAGAAACAATGAAGATCTTGCCCAACTCATGTTGTTAAAGGTAGCATCTATATGCAATGAAAAATAAAAGAATGACAGTAAATAACAGAAGCAAAGTCTGATAGAATAAGAGAGAATGATACAGTAAAAGAGTGTGTTACTATGACACAGTAAGAGATCGTGTTGAGAGTCGCAAAGAGTGACAGTTGTAAAGAGTGTATGCAAACATTGGTTAACACAAGACTAAGTTCTATGAAGGGGGATTTCGTCTGAGTTTAATACCGGATTGACAGTTCAGGATTAGCTGCAGAACATCTTTTGACTACAAGTCGATAGGTGGCAACCCGGAACTCCGCGACACAAAGCGGACGGCAATGAACGTGGAACTACCAACAGCTGCATCAATGTGGACCAGAAAGTATAATTTTGATAGCAAGCACACAATTTCATGTCGCTTAGGTTCAAGAGTCTAGAGAGAAGCCTATGCTCAGGCCTGCTTAACCGCTCGGCCTAGAACCCGTAGCTGTAGTATGTCGCGTGAAAGAGCATCGAGCGAATCCCGATGCCTCATAGCACAACGGAGTTCGATAATGCATCCCAGAATCATTATCCTCTCACTTACAACTATTCCCCCATGCAGGGTCGAGGAACAGAGCGTGACATTGATAGTGGCGTTAGCTTGGTGACTGTTGGTCCAGGGTGCTATATCCCTGGCCATGTCGTCCGGGCCCCATCTGTGCAGAGTCACACCAGAGTCAAAATGATGACCCGGAGTGTTAAAAACGGAAGTTTCTGCTCGGAGTGCTTATGCGAGTGAAATTCTGGACCATCCCGGTGACACATGGTACGTTACATTAAAGGGTAATTGGCTCTATGCTCCACTACTGTGGAGGAAACCCATGAACCAACAACATACTGCTGGCCAACATGTACCAAGAGGACCCTGACGGGTCTGAAGAATTGCATCTTTTGGTCTTTCTGTAAATGCCGCTTTACAGGAACTACTGGATAGGCTACTTGTGGAGGTGGAGACGCATTTAACTTGTTGGCGATTGGATACTAGGTGTGGATCAACCCTCGGAGTCGTGAATAAGAGCGAGTAGTTACTCGCGAGTAATTTTCACATGACAACGTGAGTAGACTCCTCGCATCTTCTCAATTTCTTTGTCAGGAGAACCTCTCAAGAAATTACTTCACTGCCCCTTTATCCTCAGCTCTCTATTCACATCAAGCACGGAATCTGCTACAAGCCAAGTCTACCAAACTTGAACACAATGAAGCTTTCTCTTGCTATCTTTCTCTTGCAAGGCTCGGCCACCAATGCCGCCATCTATGAGACCCTCTTCCCTTCGGCAAAGCCAACTACCTCGGACAACGACATCGATTGCATGTTCGAAGACTTTTATCCAATCTTCTCCGCTTTGACTCCCAACGGGAGCCTATCGACGGCTCTCCTGTCCTATGGCGATGAGTTACTCAAAGACTGTCCATTGACTGATGTGGACGTTATGGGCCTACCGACGTGCCCATATCCAGCACTGTCGGAGTGGTGCTCTTTTAGCAACCACGCACCCAAAACCCTATTGCCAGCTTGGTCATCCTATGGCAGCTCAGCTTCGTCGTGGTGGTCGGAACACAGTTCATACGCTGTGAAATATGCCCACGTCTGCAAAAAGAAGTGGTTCAATGCCATGATTGGGGTTGTCTATGGCTCGGCTCGCCTGAACAACACCATCCATTGGGGTGAATGTTACGCACAAGCCCATGCCACCGTGGACAGAGTTGCTGCTACACCAGCTTCAACTACAAAAGCAACGACTGGCATGAAGGTCACCCCAACAGCACCCAAAGAGACTCAGGTCTCATCGGATGTTACTGAAGGCAATTCAGAAGAGACTCAGGGAACCGCAAAGGAAGATCGCAGGGAAGAATCGAAGGGTACACAGATCCAAGCTCGAGGAGCTGATGTTTGGCTCATGGCTGGCGGTGGACTCGCCGCTGCTGTCGTCAACGACGCTATGTGAGGATCTTATTGAAGTCACATTCTAGCTTAATTACAATATCTCTTGCTTGCATGACACGTATACATCCATGAATAATGCCACTTAGATGGGTCTTTGGCACAATAACTCCCAATACTACGAGTGAAGCGAACGTTTGACTTAAATCTTACTTTCGGCGTGTGCCTTGCGCGCCTGCCGCATGGGGGAGTTTACGGTAAATCATAGCATTGTTCGAAAAGTCGTCGGAGCAGAAAATCCCCTGAATGTGCGTCCTGTTTGGGGACAAACAGGCTTGCCGAAATTCGCCATCGTAGCATGTGCTGAACCAGGTTTCAAGAAATCCCTGCACCTCGATTTTGCCGTACGGCCAGGGTACCGATTTTTACCTGTTAAATAGGTGGATCATCGGAACGACCAAGCGAGTGATGTACAAGACCTTTACAGGCCTTCAGAGTCGATAGTACAAGTTGAAATCTGCTGCCGAGATTGGAATTCAGTGCCAAGCCCGTCTAGCCGTTCGTTGCTCTGCCAAGACGGAGTTCACGACGTTGTTTCTCCTTCTTAAAAAGGTAAAAAGACTTAGAGCCAACACAAAAAAAAAAAGAAAACCCTGCAGTTCACAACCAACAACCACGATTTTTAAGCTTCTCCGGACTCTCCACTCATTGTAGATGATGATTGGTGTAACACGGACTTTTTTTTGAGGAGAAGGTTTTGCCCCTGATCAGTGGATCTCAAAACGAACCAATCGGAACTTTGGAGACGGATGAAGCCGACGCCACCTGAAGGGTGACATCTCTCGTAGACTAACAACCAACAGATTTGAAAAGAACCATCCTACGGTTCGATGAAACACCTGCCATTATGAGTAAGAGTCTCTCGTAAAGACTTCGGCGTGGAGATGTAATCTCCCACTGCAGCCCTCAGGCAACTTGGTGACATAGGCTAAATGAACTGTTGGTTGAACCACGAGGACCATGTACATGGTTCGTTGAAGCGGAGAGCAAGATTGCACGGGATCTTGTGATGTTTGCATCCACAAAGGTCCTTCAAACCACAGAGATTGCGAGATATATCGCTCAGTGGTCAAACTATCAGCAGACGCGCCAAGAAATGGCCAAAGAAAGATACGAAGTTACTTCTGTTCTGTGAAAGTTCATGTATTCAAAAGGTCGCTGAGATGCTTCAAACTCACTGATTTGTATCACAGACGCATCTTCAGTATCTCAGCTTAGACCATGAGAAGCCTCGCCCACCTCTTAACTTTCACTGCGTTTTTGCAGACAGGCACCAGTGCAGTGATCGACCGCCATTCTCGTCGGGACACTGCACCAGCCAACCCCTACGATGCGAACACTTCAGCAGACTGCACTTGGTGGTTTGATATGAATGGACCCATAAGTTGCGACGATCTGCTGGAAAACAACATGATCACCATTGATCAGTTCCGTCGATGGGTCAGTTAATTTCTTTTCTGCTGTCCGTAAACACACTATGTCTGACATATAGCGATTGTAGAATCCTTCCATCACGGCCAAGTGTGGCGGAATGACGGTGGGCAAGTCCTACTGTGTCGAAGCAATGTTTGAAAACGTTCCAGATCCTCAACCTGGAACTCCCACCAAGCCGAGCACTACGAAGCCTACCCAGAACACACCGGTCAAACCCTCCAATGGTAGGTCATAACACGGATACGAAACGACACCCAGAGCTGATGATTATAACAGGCGTCCAGACTCCACAGCCCCTGCAGCTTGAGGTTGTTGATAACTGCAAAACATTCCACCTGGTTGCAAAAGGCGAGACTTGCGCTGCAATCGCTGTGAAGTACAAGATTCCTGTTGAAAAAATCGTCGAATGGAATCCCAGCGTTCAAGACGGCTGCTCGGGTCTTTGGGCTGACGCATGGGCATGTGTCATGGCACTTGACTACGTCCCAGGTGGCGACTCACCTGCACCTTCACCCACCAAACCTTCCAACAGGTAGGCCACGGCCAGCTATTTTGACTTGATTCCCGGTCGCTAATTTGTAATACGCAGCATCAATACACCCGAACCGACACAGCTTATCATCGTTAATAACTGCAACAAATTCCACTTTGTCAAGTCAGGCGAAGGCTGTGCCTATATCGCCTCCAAGTATTCAATCACGGGCGCTGAGTTCCTGAAATGGAATCCGTCGATCGAAACCGGTTGTACTGGACTATGGGCCAACGCGTGGGCCTGTGTCTCCACAATCGACCATAAACCAAGCACACCTACCAAGCCTACAACCACCGCGAAGCCTTCAGCAACAGGCAACGTACCTTCACCGATCCAGGGTGGCATCGTCAAGAATTGCAACAAGTACCATCTTGTCTCGAAAACAACAACTTGCAATTCGATCGAGAAGTACTACAGCCTTCCTTTTACCACTTTCTACAAGTGGAATCCATCTGTTGGAGATAAGTGCCAATACCTTATGGCTGGATACCACGTTTGCGTAAGTGTCCCTGGCTGGACACCCACCCCTACGACTGGAAATAATGGCGTTGAGACACCTCTGCCTATCCAGAGTGGCATGACCAGCTCATGCAACAAATTCCACCTTGTTTCTAAAACGACGACCTGTTCCTCAATTGAGTCTTACTATAAGCTCGATATGTCGGACTTTCTGAAGTGGAACACTGCTATTGACAAGTCTTGCAACGGCCTCTGGGCTGGCTACAATGTGTGCATCGGGGTCATAGGCCAGAAGCCTAAACCGAGCCCAACCACGCCTGGTGGTGTGCAAACACCTTCGCCTATCCAGACAAACATGGTCAAGGGTTGCAAGAAGTTCCACCTTGTCCAATCAACTACTACGTGTGCTTCTATTCAGAATTACTACAAGATTTCCTGGGCTAACCTGTATAAATGGAATCCATCTATTGGGTCAGGCTGTAAAGCATTGTGGGCGAAGTACTGGGTCTGTGTAGCTGTTTGAAGAGAAGGAGTACCTATCATGGCGATGACTTGGCTGAGAGATATCTGAGAGATATGTGATTCTTAGAAACACATTCCTGGAAATCATAGATGTGCCAAAGCCTTGGAATAATGTATGCATATCTCTTCCAACAGTGTCCTCCGAGTGTCGTCGTCAGTAGTTTTCACTTATAAGTGTCGAATCGGATCCTTTATTTGTAGCGGTAACTCGGAATAGCCCCATCTGTTATGACTTACCACATTCTTTACGCTTGTAGGAAGCAATGTTTCTGGTGACTTGAACTACGCGCTTGCATGGGTGCCGACGACATTGTAACGACAACTCAAATGCTACCCCTCGCCGCACCCTTTGAAGAACATCGCTAGACTGGTGATCATAGCAACAAGGTGATCGTCAAGTACACCATCCCCCTTTATGATTATTTCCCCTTAACCAGGACTCTGTAGTCTTTAGCATAAGTCTAGTCCGGGCATGGCAACTTATGACTTACCTGTATTAAAAATCTTCGGGATGTAGGGTAGCTTCTGGGTGTCGGATATAGACTGTATCAATAGACGCGTCAGCCAATCATAAGCTTGATGTAAGCAGAACGCGTCATGCTACTCCAGCAAAAACAATCTTGACAACATAGCTGATAGGATGGTGGTCGATAACCGCGAAGACTGCATCAATGGTGAGAACATAGAGGAAGCGCCAGTGCATAACGACGGAGAGTTAAGGAACAGAGCTTAGTATACTCAATTAAAAGATGTGTTTGTGGATGTCGAACTGGACATCATCATCATGAAGCGAACCTTGAACAACCAATGAGTAACTAGAAGAATCCCCCGACGCCTCACCTCTCAGTGAAATGACGTACTCCGAGCTAACAGCTGCTGTTGAAGGCTTTACAGGTTTCATGGCTAGTAATCTTTGAAAACCACATGCCTGCCGGGCTGACTCGCTGAGGCTGACAGTATCCTGAAGCCCAAATTGTTCGAAAGCGACCATTTCCGACGCTTGAGGTTGAATATCTTTTGATAAGTCCTCGACTGATTTGCCCTTGTGAAAAAAAGATGTACCCTCACGACGACTAGGGCTATAGCGATCGCTGTCGTAGTGTCTAAACCTAGGACGGGGGCGTTGCGACCAGAGACAGAAGTTCTGAAGCACACGTCGTCTGTGTCGCGATGTCGAGCCATGAGAATTGTCCAGGCGGCTCGGATGATGGTGGCCATAGTGATGGGAGTCCCTGATGCCTGGGGAAAAGGAGAATCTTGAGACGCTGACTCACTGAAAGGATTGGTCTTCACCCTCTAAGATTCATGCTGTAGTCGGGGCGGTGGAAAGGTTGTCTAATTGAATTCTAAGAGCTGTTTGTTTCAGTACTTTTCACAGCTTCTCGTTCTACGGATGCAACGTATTTGGATAATCGGTTGTATAGTTTTAAGTTGAGGAGCTGTTCTATATAGAGAATGCAAATGCTATACACACAAGCTCAATAGCTTGTCCAGCCCAGAATAGTGGGAATTGTCATCCTAAGAATCAAGGGCTACCTTATCAGATTGGCGATTAGCCTACTCGCCGATAAGGTCATCGACACAAGTGTAAGCAAGCTTGAGAGGATCCTTCGCCTCAATCCGAGCAATTGGAAGCATCGGGCTGACTGCTTGGCATTGCCAGTCTCGGTCTCGGCACGGTAGCTTCCGAATAAGGGTCCGTGTTTTAGACTTCCATTCCGTGTTTTATCAGTATGGAGTAGATCCGTGCCCAATAAGCCTCCTCCCAAAGTACAATGCATCTAGCCATCTTCTTTACATTTTGCGAATCACATCTTTTAAAAGAGATCTTACACTATTAGTGTTTTGAAGTCAATATGCCAAGTGCTACATTTCTTTAGTTTAAACAGCTGTGTTTTGTAATGTTTTGCCCATCTGTAAGCTGCATTTTTAACCTGAAACGCATGATTCACAATCGCGCTATTCGCAATCATTTCCCCAATTGTTCCAGTCTGTTATTACCAATCGTCTTGATACACTTGAGGGTTTAGTTTCACTTGGCAGGGAAATGACAAGAGATGTTTCAGCTACCTGGATCTACCTGTGCCATATCTGGTGTTAAAATGCCCGGCAATGACTATTCAATGAATAACACTTTTGATCACGCGAACACAAACGATGCTTAAGAAGAAGACGAATAGTGGGAGCGCAATTATGACCAGCGAGCCGAGGCCCGTTTCAAAAAGACAGCGGTCAAGAATCCCCAGCTTTCAGCTCTCGGACGTGATGAAACTGCCGAGGTGACCGCCATGTTATCTTTATTGTCATTTATGATCAATAAGCTTATTTTACATATTCGTAAACTTTTCCACATTGGGACTAAGCGCCAAAGCGCTAGACGTTCTGAATACTGTCAGTAGTTACTGGTATTTATATAAGCCTGTCTCTACGTGTTCACAAATCTCGATACACAGGCATTATCATCAGGTTACATTTTCACTTCTATCTATATCGTCTGGCACGATATCCTTCATTCACTCTTTACTTCGTCATTCGCTTTTCTTCCGGAGCAGGTCTCCTTCTACGAACTATCAGAAGAACTTCCTGTTACTCATCTTTACACCAACTAAGAACCACTCAATCTCTGTTGCAACTATGAAGCATTTCCTTCAATTCTTCACTCTCGCCTCTCTGGCCCTGGCCTTTGACCACTCTGCGAGGGAGAGTAAACGTCAACTTGGCGACAGAGTCCGCAGCACGGCCAACGAGTTCAAGGACGATGGCTGCAACGACATCATTTTCGTCTGGGCTCGTGGCTCTACCGAGATCGGCAACATGGTACGTTTGATATTGATACGGAATGTACGACTCTCTTACAATGAAACAGGGAACTATTGTCGGTCCTGATGTCGCCAACAATCTCAAGGATGCGTTCCCAGGCCAGGTAGCCGTACAGGGTGTTGACTATGCTGCTCTTCTCTCAACCAACTTCGTCCCCGGAGGTGCTGATCCTGTCGGTATCCGCGAGATGAAATCAATTCTCGATGATGCTATGAGCCAATGTCCTGACTCCGTGATTGTCACTGGTGGCTACTCGTAAGTCACTCTGCTTTTATCGCTTTAGCAGCTTTTGCTAACCTCCCAAATAGCCAGGGCGCTGCCGTCAATCACCGTGTCATCGAGGATCTCCCTCAAGACCAACAGGATCGTATCGCTGGCGTCATCATGTTTGGCGACACACAAGATCGCGCTGATGGGGGCCAGATCCCCAACTTCGACCCAGCCAAAACGGAGATTATTTGTGCCTCTCTACCCCGGGACACGGTATGCGACGGTGTTCTCACTGCCGCTGTCCTACCGCCTCATCTTTCCTACGGTCGAAATGCTGACGAGGGTGCTGATTTCCTCATTGGTCAGGCTAGGGGCGTCTTGGGTGCCGGAGCGAAGTAAAGAGAGTCGCAAATGACACAAGCTTCTCTCATCGCTGGATTATGACCTTGTAGTTTCTTGTGAGCACTCAAACTACATTAGTTATGCAGATAGAGCACACTGAATTCAGCAATACCCAGCATAATATGAGCGTTTATTCTTTCAAAAGCCATTGCTGGTTTTCTCAGATTCTACGCGTTGAACCATTCCGTGATCAACCCCTGCTCTGCCTGTGGATTTGTGTGTATCGACGTCTCCTCCATCCTCATTGGCCTTCTCCCCGTGTCAGAGTCCTGAGTCTGAATTGGCCGATCTGAGTTTGCTTCTGGTAGTTCCTTCAAGCTCTCAGGAGGCGTTTCTGGTCGCAATGGAAGTTTGATCCCATGTCTCTCCGTACAATGCTGCAAAACAATCAATCACTGACGTCCTTACCAATAGCGACATACTTACAGTTCTCAAATCCCAATAGGTCTTTGCAAGATGCCCGCAAATTCCACACTTGCCATGGACTTTGGCATCATGCTTTGACAAGTCTTCCGTGTTGTTGTATGTAACTGCGCATACTGCACAAGTGGAATGCTCTTTCCAGCAGTGATTGTAGAACTCCCGATCGCTTCCAAATATAGCATCAGGGCCACAATCCTTGCATGCTAATGATTTTGGTTCGCGTTTGCCATGCCAGGATTCTTCCTCGGGGCATGCTTCTTGTAAATATCCGAAATGTGTTGACCAGGTCCTTTGGGAGAAATCGTCTTTACACAAGAAGCAATATCGCTCTTGATGCTCTTTCCACATGTGCTCATTCCATGTCCTCTGATCCTTAAAAACGTTGTCGCATGTGACGCACTCGATATGTGCGAGGATAGCTCTTTTCAACCTCAAGTAAAACATCTGCTTCACCGGCGTAAGCTTCTGCCATCCGTGTGTCCAGCACTTGCGCGACTCGTAGTGCTGTAGAAGAAGGCTTAAGCGTGGGAGTTCCTTTGAGCATACAGGGCAGAAGGAGAAGTATTCGGACAGCTTCTTGTAGTCTGTACTAAAACCTTTGGGATCCTTGAATGGATCTTTGATGGATTGTTTGATAAATTCGTGAGTTGCGCCTGAGTTGCAATTTCCGCTTTCCAAACGCTCCATCATGAGTGAATAGCTTCCGAAGGTCTTACTGCAACTAAGGCAGTCGATTGGCTCTGCAGGGTGAGTTGTTTTATGCTGTTGGACAGAATCAGATCAGCCAAACAGGAAACAAGACGGAGAAAAACACTTACCTCTTCAAGGGACCTGGTATCTGGGAACGTCAAGTCGCATGCTGTGCATGGTTCCGACCAATGATGAATCTCATTGTGTTCTTTAAGCTGTTCCCTGTCGGAGAGCGCGAGGTGGCTAACAAACCATCGATTACATGAAATACATGCGGCATGGCTTTCTCTCATATGAGTAGCCAAAGCCTCCCACGACACATATTGCAAAGTGTACGAGTTATGTTCCACCTCTCGTCGACCTTTTGTTGACATTTTCTCCACGCAAAGGTCACATGTGAAGTGTTTTGGCGAGTCTCTAACGTGCTGCAAGTAACATCTGGCGGAGCTGTATCGTTTTTTGCAAAGGTCACACCATGTGCGCTTCGTCTCAGAGTTGCAAAAGATGTTATGGATCCTCAACTGATCCTCATCGTCAGTCGTCCAGCTGCAGTAGAAGGATTGCAGATCCGGGTTCTTCTCGTTCTCCTGCGGATGTTGCTTCATCTGTTCTTTCGTAATTTGCACTGGAGGTGCTACAGCTGGAGGAGTTGAAAGTTCTGATTAGGACCGCATGTTCTATATGAGACTTGCCTGTGGTCATTGTCGTCTATCATTGACCGGCAATTCAAGCAATGGAAATGTTGCTTGTTGGCAGTACCTCGATGAACGGCGTTGTGTTCTCTGTCACCTGTCATCTCGAAAACTTCCAAGCAGCCAAAGCATTGGGTGAGTTTATGTTTGACCCGCAGATGCTGTTCGAGCGCATGGGCGTTGATGAATGTCATATGGCATACAGTACATCCGTTGATGTCCGCCTTTTGTTCCGCGATACGTTGCTGAAGAGCCTCGAACAAGGGTTTGTAATCATCTAGCCAGGCTCGCACTGAACACGTCCTGTTTTCCAAATGAGCAATGACTTGACTCATGGTGTTAGAAATAACCCCGCAACCTGAACAGGTAGGGTCCAATGTTGAACTGGAAGGCTTTTCCGACTTGAAGATGCGCTGGTTCATATAATCATCTGATGCTTTGGCGAGTAATTCGGCGTTCGCGCCCGAGGTGCATTTGCTACTTTCAAGGTGTTCCACCATCGCTGAGTGGACCTTGAACTTTTCCTTACAGCCCAAACACTTGATTGAGAAGCGGGGATGCGTCTTTCTATGCTATAAAAAGGCTTCAGCCAATGGGTCTTGTAACTCCAGAGTGGATACTCACGGCATCGAAGCTATGACGATCAGGGAATCCCTTGTCGCAGGCTTTACAAAGATGTGTATAGTGCCAATTTGAAATGTGAAATGCATGCTCGGCGTCGCTGTGGAAAATCAAGTTGCACTGGGAGCAGTGCGGTTTTAACTCTGCTTTCACCTCGAAAGACAGGTCCGCCTCGCAATTGCTGTTCGCAGATATGTCTACTGTGGGTAACGCTGACAGAGTGGGCTCAATGTCCGCTTCGAGCTTGATACGTTTAGCAGGAGGTTCCATGATGCCGATAATCTTGTGATGAAAAAGGTCACAATCTTATTGGATTGTAAGAAATGAGATGAGCTAAAACCCGGGTCCGGAGTCAACATTAGAATTGCTTTTGTTTCAGTAGTGTAGCGCGTACAGGCTGTATTTGGCTCTTGATTGGCCCACGCGTTAACTAATTTTGTTGAGCGGGCAATCTTGACGCGCTTGAGTTACCCTATACGTCGAAAATTACTTTAGAACGGATTCCGCAACTGACTTTTGATCAACTCAATTAAAAAATACGTTATCACAACAAAAACCTTGTTTGAAACATTAGTACAGGGCTAACCGGAGTTCTATGCTACGGACTGTTTCCATCTACAGGTTGTAGGATTGTGGAAGTATCGAATCGGGGTTCTCCATCATACTCACAGAATACAGTAATATTCCGATCCGATTACCACGCTGTCCATCCGAGTGACATAGCTATATTTTTGGCTTCTATCGCTCCCCTCCACAGCCGGCTGTCTCTCCGGTTTTCAAACCACCACCAAACCGCTTCATCCTCAGACCCTCTTTGCACTGGATCACTATCATAATCCAATCTTTCTCGCCTAGCTTTCTTAGCTCGGACCCGTGTTGTTTTGACAGGTTCTAGTATTGGAATCCTTTCTCCTGGCCCGAACTCCTCCAATATGAGCTTCGGATCAAACTGAACCATGTCCAACTTTTTGTCGTCTTCTTTGAGGTTCCAAGTTGCCTTCTTGAATACAAAGATCAGGCCGTGATAACCTGTACTTTCGCCCAGGCGAGACGTAAACAGGCCGGGAAGCTTTCCTTTCTTTCTTTCCTCGTGTACATATCCGTGATTGTTGTAGAAGTCCTTGTAAGCCTCCTGGACTTCCCGAATTTGCTCAAGGACGTCGCCGCGAGACTTAACCTCCTTGTGGTAATGCTCCACACACTCGGCGTCAGTGCCCCCAGGGATGAAGAATATGTTGACCCGAAGTTGAAGCGAATCCTCCGCGTTGTGTAGTACATCATTCCTGAATTTCCAAAAGTCGAAATCATTCACATCCAGATTTGGATGAACGAAGTAGAAGCAGATGCTTGCAAGAGGGAGAAGGACTTCGGTCGGGCTGCGTAACCAAAGGATCCTTGCTGTTCGGCCTGCATGGTCTGTGACGTGAAAAATTTCCCGTCTGCAAGCGTCTACTTTCCTTCGCACCATGACTTGAATTGAGTGGGTTGGTCAAGCTTTTCTCCTGGTCTCTAGTAGAAGGGCGTTGGTTAGATCTTTATAGAAGCCGCTGGTCACATGACAAGGTCAACAGTGGCGCTATGGCCTGTTGCAGCCTTGAGACGTTGCTGCTGCCTGGGATGGACCATAGAATTGTGTCCACAATTGCAGATCCGAAAATAGGGCGATATGGTAGTTTCCAGCACAGGATAGAGGAAAAATAAATTCGACTGTACATAGAATGATGGTTCCAAATTATACAAGTATTTCGAATCCGCGGGCATATAAATCGTTGCCTGCTCAAACTGCATGCGGTACACAATGCCTCAGGACCATTACCGTGAACTCCAACCAAGGTCCCTGGCATCAGTAGTAGCATACAGGACGTCATACCACCAGTTGCTAGGCTTATGATTCATGAATTGTGACCCGAACCCTTGATCCTCGGACCGTTCAATATCTTCCTTTGATGTTGCTAGCACCCGCGTTGTCGACAAAGGCTCTTGTACAATTTTCTTATCCCCGGGCTCAAAGTCCTCCGATGTCAGAGCGGGACCGAATTGAACAACATCAAATGTTTTTTTAATGTTCCCGATTCCAAGTCGCATCCTTGTATACAATAACAAGCCCGTGATAGGCCATGGCTCCCGGGTACCTGTGGGATGATACCAAGCCGGGAAGCTTGCCCTGAGCCTTTCGCGCGGCTGCATATTCGGGTTCTCTCTTGGCCCTGTCAACCTCTCGGACTTGTTCAAACACATCGCCACGAGCCTCAAGCTCTTCGCGATAATGCTGAGCACAGTCGGCGTTACTTCCCCCGAGGAATAGAGAATATTTCAAATCGAAAGGCCTCGTGGAGACACTCTCTTACATCCTGCCAGAAGAACCCAAGGTTAAGCTTTTCTAGATTGAAATCCGGATGAACGAAATAGAAGCATAAGCTTGGAAGAGGCGGTAAGACTTGATATTTGCGGCCAAACCAAGTTGCCTTCGCTGGTCGACCTGTGTGATCTTTAAAGTCGATGGTGTGCTGTATACCAGCATCCGCTTTCAGTCTGGGCATTTTGGATACGATTGAGCGGGTAGTTGGTAACGGTAAATTTCGTTGATCGCGGTCCGCTGGTGGGTTGTTGAGCCGTTGAGCACGTTTTATACGGATACTGAGTCACATGACGATGGAAACAGAAAACGCTTTGGCCACTGTTCATAAGAGAATGTGTCATTAAAGTTTCCAACTTGCGCATGCTCTGCCCGTTCGTTCAATTGCATCTATTATGTTGTCTACCGCCTCCACTGCGCTATCCTTGCGGAATGCATCCGGCCAACCGTGTTCTCGAAACAACTGTCTGAGATATTGTTTATCAAGATTCGTTAGAAACTGCTCGCTTTCTTTACAAACTTCTTCAAGGCTGATTGTATGTTCTGGTTCTGGAGCACCCTACGTGTCGATAATACGTCTGTTCGGAAGTCTAATAAGCTCTAACCTCCGGTATATGTCCTTCAATGAGTTGAAATAATGCTGTATGGGATGATTGCCTTCGTAGACGCTAATTTGTTTATAGATGATTTCTCCATCTCTAGTATTTAGGAATAGGTTATAAGTGCCTTGCTTACCGCTAAGAGATATAAGAAAGATATGCTTTGGATTAATCTCGCCTTTTGTGCCCCAATACTTGTTATTAAGCTCGTATGTAGCTACAGCGTTCTTGAACTCCTTATGGGTAAAAGCCGTATAGTCCAGCAAGGTTGATCTACGATGAATATGGACCTTCGTTCGCTGGTCAAAGTACGGTAGATGTCGCAGGACTTCAATTGTGTGATTGGCTTTAAAGTGAGCACAGAACTCTGGTGTTAAATGAGGCTAACCACCAGGAGGAGGCACTTTTAAGTTATTCTTGTCGAAATGCAAGGTAGTCAGAAAGTTGTAGAAGTCCAGAAATTGTTGCTTGATCTCCTGCGGATCACATGGTGTAGGCTCTTCGACACTCTCACAATCAGAGTCTGATGTCTCGTTTGAGTTGATGGACATTCCAAATTGTTTCGAAAGGTATTTATGCCAGTGATCTCTTAAAAGCGGGAAACGAAAACAAAGTATGAGAGTGATAACTCGGGACGCTGGTGACTAAAAGCGAAAGTCGCTCGGAAGTGTTCGAGTTGTGGGTAAAAGACTGCCACCTGTCAATTCGCGCATCGCCGGACCCGAAAGAGAAGGTAATTTCAAAGTGGGCGAGGGATAAAACGAGTGGTGGAGTATAACCCGACCGGGGTGAACCAACAGTTGAGCACGATTGGTACTTAGCGGTGATGTCTTTTTGGATGCTTTGTTGGTTGACAGGTCTCTTTCGGTTGCTTCGCCACACTCAGCCTTAGTCTGTGGGGATTTCAAGACAATTCCTACCGCTGCGAAGGATGTGGCTTTTGACTATAATCATCCGACTTGTCCTCACTCATGTTATCGAGATTATCATGAACCTGAAGTTGCCGACTTCGAACAGCAAAGAACACTAATTAAATCTGTGACACATTTCTAGACATATTCCTACTGATACAGTAACATGTAGCCTGGCTTTGGCTAGAAGATCAAGTCAATATCTAGCCGGTTCAACAGTGCCTGGATCCATCAGAGCAACTACAATCTGGCTGATTTCCAAACCTAACAGACACATGGACACGAAGCTCCGGATACTCAGTGTGTAAGACATATGTAAAGAGCCAGGGAACACAGTATGATACCCAAAACTACTCTGACATATTCCAGTATCTACTCCTCACATGCTTGAGCGGTAGCAAAGGCACAGGCTGCAACCAAAGGGCCTCTTCTTCTGAGTGTATTTGAACATACAGTTTCCTCGTACGTTGACCTTGCACTGTTTACTTCCAGGGCACTGCGAGTAGTAGCAGTTTTTGCCAGGGCGACCTTTGGTCAAGCACTTGACACGAGCTCGGTACTCCAGCTGAGCCAACAAAGTGACGCCGTAATTGCCTGTCAAGCCCTCATCGTCGTCGTCGTATTCAGCGTCGTCGTCCTGAGGCTGGAACGCTTGTAGTGGCTGTACATCGGCGCCTGATGGTGTTAGTGTGAATGGACCAGCATGGCATGTGGAGTAATATAGGAAACATATCGTTCGACTGAGCGACCTCAACTCCAGAGCTCTCAATACATGATGCAGCTGCAAGAACAGCAGGGGCTGCTCCCAGGACGCTGATCAGGAGGACCATATTTTGAAGGTAGCGCATATCGAATTATTGATCGATGAGTGAATGAGACAGTGGTGCTTGATTTTAAAACTGCTGGAATTGTAGCGGAACGTCAACATCTTATATGTATACAGCTTCCACCGATTTTACGTCCTTACATTCTCATTCTTCTCCTTCCTAAATCAATTCTGACAGCTTCATCATAAGAATCATTACTATAACGGGATCTGCAAGAGACCCAAGTGCTCAGGATACCACACTGCAAGCTACAAATGCGCTGAGGTAGAGACAGAGGAGCGTAGCTACGAAGCAAGTATCATCTGATGCTGACATTCACACGGTATCCCTTGCCGGCAAGATGCTATCCCAGCGTTGCGAAGCAAATTTTCTCAATTCAACCCAAGACTTTACAACACAAACTACATTTACACGAGACCGAATAAACAGAAAGTACCTTTTGGAACTGAACGGTGCTGGGTCCGTGAGCTTGCCTTCTCTTTCCTCCACTGTGTTTTCGACTTCGTTGAAGTTGTTGCTTCCAAGGAATACGCACTGATAGTCGCTGATATGCAGTACTACGAAGAACAAGGGTATCTCTAAATAGCAAGGCTAGGATAAGTTTTCTCTCTAAAGTATCATCAATAGCAACCTCCAGTAGGTCAAGTCTTAGTAAGGTTAGGTGTGCAAGGTTGCACTAGCCACTAAACTCTAATGATAATGAACACATGACTCAGTAAGGTTTGGTGGAAGGAATACGTGTTCAAAGTTAGAGTCGAGGTGGGCCGAAGCCAGAGGCTGACTTCGGTCGGCGTGTTCAATTGAATCAGATCACGTGATGTAATCTTCCTCTCAATTACACGTGCCGTGACACAACCCAATAGTATCATCAATAGTATCATCAATAGTATCATCTGTGGACGCAGTACTACGCAGTGATATGGAGCGTATCTGTGGCGTATCCTCGAAATAATCGTAATGTAAGTGGTTTCGTCGTAAAGACCCCTGTTGATTTAGCTGAGAGCTTACGTCAAGTACGTTTAGTTAGCTCGAACCTTATGCCAAGGCGGTTATATTGTCTCGGCTTTCCGGCATTGCTGACTACTGACTGTGTTGTTAACATGTCGAAATGGTCCGGCAACTACTGAAAGTAGATAGATTTGCGGCAACGATCTGCAGGTCCACAAAGGTCTAGCCTAGGCCCCTGGTTATGTAGAAATGCTCACGGGTACTTCCACCGCTACTCAGCCTCGGCATCGTCTTACCATACCATCATTCTGTCGGCTTTGATTGAATATGAGGGGTTGAGCAAGGTTCTTCAACTTGATCTCGCCAGCCCCGAAGGAAAATAGGATTGTTCTTTACTGCAAAATCACTGGTTCAAAATAGCGGGTTGCTGACAAACCTAGCGTTTTTGACCCTTCCTTGACTGCCCAGCCCCACCGTGAATGCGGTATATTACGATACCGCTCAACCAAGGATAGGGCCAGGGACGAGCACCAGCCATTAAAACCAGGTGCGTTTGTTTCTCTGCCATACCACCGAAGCCAAGACAAACTTCTCTATTCTCATAGCGATAGGAGAGTCGAGATGTCCATTAGCGAAAGAGATCAGTTACTCAGGAGACTCTGTCCCGGCGATCGATCAGAGAGCTGGCACAAACATCTCGAGCGCGCACGCATTCCAGAATCAGGCCAATGGATTCTCGATAACCCGAAGACAAAGGAGTGGCTTCACAACAACTCCCCGTCTCTGCTTTGGCTTCATGGACCATGTGAGCACAATGAGAAATCGAGTAATTGCCTTTGCTAATAAATTTTCAGCGGCGACTGGCAAGACGTTTCTGTGGTTAGTCTATCCTTCACACGCTGGAAGCTCCCTGCTAATTGAAAGTGCAGCTCCCGCCTCATCAAATACGTTCAAGAAACCAAGGGTTATGCAGTTGCTTGTGTCAAGTTCCAACAGAACCATAAACAGTACAACAAGGTCGATTTCAACCATGCGTTAGCCTCTGTTTTGAGACAGCTGGTATCGCAGCTCCCCACCACGTCAATCATTTGGGAACAACTAAAAGCTCTAGATGATACTCCATATCCAGACGATGACGAGTTCAATCAACTCCTTCACCTTGTTGCATCCGAGTTTGACAAGGCCTTCATCTTTTTTGATAATGCCAATAGTGTTACTGAGGCAGCTCTGAGGGATTTAATGCTTTCGTTAAATCCGAGTGAGTCTGACGCCGTCTTTCGGGTTATGTTCGCTGGCCGCAATGCGTGTACTGGTGCTTTCTCGATGCGGCCTGAAGTTCTTGAGATAATCTCTAGAGCGAGTGATAAGGACCTGGAAATGTACATTATTGAATTACTTCGAGATGTGTCAGGCAAGGACCTGTCCTCGGGTCATGATGAGTTAATCCACAACATGGTTAAGCTCTTTGATGGCCGGTAAGTATCTCGTGTACAAGGCGAAATGGGGTACTGACGAGCGACAGATTTCTCCCCATTCCGGCTTGGTCTACCGAATCACCCACGCCAGAGCTCCTAGCCAGTCTCGACCAACTTGTAACTTCCTGTGATGGAGCCTCTGTCTCGGATAAGATAGACGTCTTTTGCAAAGAGGCTATAAGGCAAATCACGACCTCACAGTGGAAAGACATGATCTTTTGCATTCTCTACCATATCATCAAAGCTTCTGAAGCAGGCTACAGCTTTACAATACCCATGGCACTCGAAGCCTTGAGCGCTTGGCAAATCAGTCACGATGAGAAGGACTTCAACAATTCTGAAGTTCTTCTAGGTTGCCGCGGCCTCATATACTATAGCGAAGAAGATAAGTCGATGCGGATCGCATCACCACTTCTTGGCGACTACCTGAGGCGTGTGATTTTCGATGTTGAATACGACAAGCGAAGCATCGTCGGCTTCATGCGATATCTATCGTCTGACGCCTTCGCGCAAGGTGCTTGCAAATCGTCAACCTCCCTCAAAGAGCGACTAGACAAGAACAGATATCTGTGGTTCGCGGCCAGACGGCTAAGCCCCAGTCTGACAACGGCCACCCCAGACACCTTCGTCGATGACTTTATTCGCCTCTCTTCCCGAAGAGGGTCAATCGAGTCGTACCTCCAAGCAGCTGAATCATGGCCGTACGAGAGCGCAGCCAGCTATGACGAGCTCGAAGAAGATCAAGAGCGTTGGCAATGTTTCACGACAGGTTATGGTCCACTGCATCTTGCTGCGCATGTAGTAGCCCCAAAGATGCTTATCGACTCACTAATAGCTAGTGGTGAAGATCTCAAAGCTCGGGACGACCACGGTCGCACAGCCTTGCATCTAGCTGCAGAGATTGACATGGAGAATTCGACACTGCAAGCTCTTGTTGATGCTGGTAGCAATGTACTGGCCGAGGATACAATGGGTAATACGCCTTTATCTAATGCTGTGGTCGACGGGAGCCTTGAGTCTGTCAAGATACTGCTAGCTAATGGAGCTGATGCAACTGTGCTTGATGAAGACATTCTGGAGCAATGCGGGCAGGAGAAACCAGAGATTGCAGAGTATCTGAGGGAGCTTGGCATCGATGTACCAGTTGAGAATGATAGTGATATGGAGGACTGAGCTTATCGTATTGAATTACAAGATCATATGTTAAAATACAAGTTCCTTTATTTGAGTCGTTGAGTATAGAATTTCTGAAGCTGAAAACGTGGTGACAGTACCAAGTTGTTTGCGTATCTCAAGACAATAGCATGCCCAAACCAGCAAGAACTCCCAATACCAAGCCGAGTTTACTAACAGTATTTTGTTTTGTAATAGTAGAAGCGGCACTCTCGGCAGTCGTTGGGTCAGTGAGAGACTCGGTCCCGGTGGCAGACGCAGTCTCAGTAGTGGACGCGGTCTCAGTTTCACCATCATCACCTTTCTTATCCATATCCGATTTCTTGTAGATCAAAGGCACCGCTTGGACCCAAGTAGCAACCGCAATATCAGCAAAGCCATTCGAAGTTTCTCCCAGATATTCTCCCAAGTCCATGGATGAGGTGATGCCTTCCTGGGTCCCAGTCGGGGTGAGGTACGACCATACACCGTGTGAATAGGACAGGCCGGAGACGGATGAAACTGAGGTGTAGAAATCGCGATTAGTGAACCATACCGCACACTGCTGAGAGTACGAGTAAGAGCTGACTGGGCCGAGCGTGGATACGCATGCTCCATTTGCATGGCCAACATAATCACTATCTCTATTAGTTTGACCACTTTATAGCTTATGAGGATATGTAGGATAGCCATACCTTGGACAGCAATATGCAAGAGTCTCAGATTTATGCAACATGTTCCTCCAAACGTCTGTAACCCAGACAGCTCGTGGAAATTCAAGATCAGCATCCGGCGGCTCTTGTGCAAGCGCACCAGATGCGCTCATCTTCCCACTCTCGGCATGTGCCAATGCTCCGACGGTCTTCCAACCCGCGGGACAAGCGAGGCCGGGGGAGAAGTAAAGAGAAGTGGTTCGAAAGAGAGTGGGGGAGGTTTGACTGATGAAAGAGTCCAGCTCGTCACCGCTGGGAAAGCAATCGGCATAAGTCGCAGAACCACATCGAGGACGACCTTCTTGATAATAAGGTGAAGTTGCGTTGACAAAGAGGACATGATTATCGTTGATACTGGTTGCGCATGATGATGGAGCGGTGAAGGTAGTTGTTAGAGGACCGAGATTATGGGCAGTGATGCCAAAGAATTCCGTAGCGGTAGGCATATTCTGCTGTAGGTAATTCTGTCAATGAGGTTTACGTTGATGGAACGAGAGTAGAGTGCTAGGAATAAACGATGAAAGTTGCCAACCTGACCTTTTTATCAGTTTATCGTGAAAGACACAGCCCTGAACAATTACAGTTGGGGAGAGGCACAGCTCATTTCGCTATGAAAAGAATGTGCTTGGCGCGCTTGGCGTCGCCTGTTGTCGCCTGGGCATTGTTGCATGATTCGTCACAGCGCTTAGTCGGAAGACAAGACTGACCCTTTGCGTAGCACTGAGCGTCGGTGATTTCTAGAAGCGGAAAAGCTTAATAAAACCCCTGTCAGGCGCAAAGAACGGAGTCGACAATTTAGGGTAACCTGTTCCTGAGGCATATTCTCAGCCCTGCGAGACGAGCAAGCAAGCAAAGAAAAGCCGTGAATATTTCAGAAGACTTACTAGCAATGGAAAAGGCTATATACAACATTGACCTGAATAGCTTCTAGGTATATAGTAGTTATTGTGGGAAATGAAAGAGACCATGGACTTCCCAGGCAGACTTTTCAACACTTCAGACGAGTCATTGGTTCCCAGCCGCAGTGAAACCGTGAAGAATTCTTTTCAGCTGCACCTTTGTGGTAACACAGATACGCCATTAACAGCGAACCGGCCAGTCAAGATAAAGCACGTAGAATGACTTTGCATATATTGATACGCCTTATGGTTCGCCTCTGCACTCATGCCTTTTAATTTCCCTAAGAGTAAGACCACATGATACCCCTTCCAGCTCAAATAGCTAAAGAAACGTGTTAGAGCCTCTTCGGAATGAATGTAAATGTACTCGAGAACAATCCTGATTGGCGCTGATATCTTCTTTTGTTAGGTACCCTGTTGCTACTCACCGTTGCTGTATGGCTACTGTTCAGATATGTCAAGGTATGTCGCCCCACAAATAATGGGGAACTACCTAATAAGACATTAGGTGGAGGAAAAGGTGAGAATATATTCCAACCAGTGGAAGACGGAAGTTAGTAAGAGGAAAGTGGAACAGAGAAATAAATCTATGGAAAGGCCTCCGGTCTAGAGCAGTTCTAGCCGTTCTCACCAAGCTCCATAGGAATTGAATGTGTTATCAAATAATATCTTGGGGTCTCATTAGAGTAAGCTGCTAGATATCAAGGGACCTTGTAGCGTAATATGTCAAGTTTCGTACAAATTGACTCCCAAAGAACTCTTCAGTCAACCAAGAATCGTAGCCACAGTGGAAGTAATAGGTGCGAGCCATAGCATAACCAGTGGCGAATACATCTTGAGCTTCCAGTAAGGTCATCCTGCGTAAAACCCAGCGACCATTGACAACCCCAGAATCATCTTATCTACGATCAATGCAGGTGGGCCGTACTTGGCCCATTTGTAGTTCAAAAGACCTATTACAAAATCAGACACCCCAGAGTACTGCACGAAAGAAGACGCTGGAAGGCATACCAAGGATAAGAACATCGGCATTCCCATGGTCCCAAACCGTTTTGAGGATGGATTTTGCAACAGTGTAGCAAGGTTGACCAGGAATGGTTGCGACGGCTTCTGTTATTGCAGTAGCTCCAACATAGATGTGCTTAGGAACAATGACTACGTGAGCAAGGGCGGCTGAATAGAACAGCGCAGCTTGGAAGGAGGGAAGGGATGACATTTTAGTGGCAAAAAGGTTTGACAGAATTGGACAAAGGAATAGATGAACTAGCCTCGAGAGCCGTCGGTTGTTCGAGTTATATAGATGTTCCAGGTCACCTTGTTTAGTCAAGGAAGGAAGAAACACTACGAGGTTACCCCACTGAAGATTCGGACCAAGTGGGAGGCTAGGGGGTTTGTCAGCAGACCGCGACTCAGGGAGCTTATACCTGCAGCAATGCTAGTCGACCTTTGAGCTTGGCTGCTTCACAAACCAACGCATCTCTTACTAGAATAAGTCTAGTCTCATGCTATATGGCTGCGTGATTGCATGAGCTAGGCGATCTAGAAAGACGTGGGGTCCGACACAGCCGCATACTCGTACAGAATGATGATGTTATGGATCCAAACAAGGATTCAGCTAACCAGGTCATAGGAATCGAGTTATGATTGTATCGATAACATTTGATTATCTTTAAACAGCACATGTAGGTGATAGTCTAAATGACCTGTACCTTTGAGCCTGAAGTCAACCACTTGACCTTATCAGAAATACCTCCAGCATCAAAAACCTCCTTCAAAGCTTTGCCATCCTGGGTGAAATGCGTCCACGACTCAAAATGCATCGGGACTACCAGGTCAGCCTCCAAAATCTCACACAACCGCACAGCGTCAGTTCCTCCCATGGTGATCTGGCTGAACCCAGTCAGGCTCTCGGGATTGGGCGACATGGCCTGTCCAAGGTTGACGAGGGCAACCACAACGTGATACTTCTCTCGCAGCTTCTTGAACTCATCCTCAAGAAGCACGGTGTCACCAGAGAAGTAAAAGACATTAGGTCGTCCATCAGGGCTTATGCCGAATGATTCCTTGTGCAAGAGGAAGCCTGTCACTTCTCCACCGGGTACGTGGACACAGGGAACGCCAGTGATGCTCCACTCCTCGCCGGCCAAGCGGAACTTCAATGTCTGCCATGGCTGAAGGGCAGATACACCGGGATAATCGGAGAGATTCTTGGCGCCATCCGGGGTAGTAATTACTCGGCGGCCAAGAAGCAGTTGGCGACCAGTATCATCGAGATTATCAACATGATCCTCGTGACTAAGCAAGATGCAGTCGATGATAGGGAGCTGTTTGATACTCAGATGAGGGCCGTCCTTGACAGTCAAGACGACCTCTCCAGGTTCCATACCGGCCAAGTGGGATAGGTCATAGTCGCGGGGGGCTTCGTCGAAAATGGGATCGGTGATGAACTTCACGTCATCAATTTCCACCACTGCAGTCGCCGTGGTGACATGAGTGATAGAGATTTTACTCTTGAATTCTTTGGGGAGAGAAGACATGTTGTGAGGCTTGTGTCTATCGGAGAGACAGGGTAGGTGATGCGAGAGGTGATTGGTTGAGTTTGAAGATGCTTATTTTCCAAGTGTCAAACAGCACAAGACGTCCTTGGAGCTGTTTAAGTATCTCTAGAACGCGGCTAACTAACATCTGATTTATCAGCAATTTAAACTTGAGAGATCTTAAAATAAATAAAAAAAGCCTTAATCCAGTAAGAAGATTCCTTTGCAATTGTTGGCGATTAATAAAGCAGTGGGATAGATCACAAAGCTGTAGGTGGCAAGTCCCGATCAAGTGGAGCAGCCTGGCAGAGTTACAGAGTAGTCTAGTCACAATTGGGAAACTCATTCCGCCAAGACGCTAGAGCAAGGTGTGTAAGCAAGGGATCGTGACGTAAAAACGACCTTACCCCCCGTGTTTTTCAGGACCCTTCTATAAACAGCAGTGTATTCCGCCAAGACTTCCCAACAACGTTGATCAACCTTTTCCTGACGAAATTACTTACCAATAATCAGGAAATGAAGCTGAAGCAAAAGAATGTTTGCCAGACGTGCCGGGAACACAAGATCGGTGTAGGTTTTACCTTTGCCATGCATCGATTTAGTCATTCTGGCTTCTGACTGGTGACGCCTAGTGTGACGGCAAGCGACCATCCTGTTCCCAGTGTCGACATACCGGTCGAGCATGCGCTGGATATCCATCCCATTTTGAGTTTATCATGACCGACGGGAATGGTCGGAAACGTCCCAGACACAAAGAATGCCATTCAAACAGCCAAGACATACGCTTGACAAGGACACCCGCACCGGCTGTCCAGGATGCGGCAAATCTCATTATCCGTAGCTATGTGCCAGAGGATGAGATAGCCTGGCTGGGCCAAGTCCAAGACGTGCAACCTCGTGTTTGCGGCGGTTGGGTGGCAACGCTCCCGGAGTTACTCACTTTCAGTGGCAGCAGTCGGATCCTGCCAGCTTCCGTCAAAACTCTCGCGTTGGCGATAGCCTCCAAATTTCCTTACCAGAGATCAACAAACCCGACAATATGGCAGTCCTATGGGTCCACAGTTAGGCTTCTGCAAGAAAGTCTTGGCAATCGTGTTGGTGTTTGTAATGGCCAATATCTAGCATCACTCATGTGCCTCACCTTGACTGAAGTAAGCTCAATTATCTTTTACCTAAACTGCTAGCGCTTGCTAACTCAATAAGTAAAGTTGATTCTCAGTGCCAGGAAGAATGACTGGATGCCCCATATCGATGGCATAAGCGCCATGTTCCAACATCTTCGCCCTGCATTCTTTAGTCAGGGTGTTCCACACAGGCTGTTCATTGGTTTTAGACCTCTTTTGGTATGTCCCTATCACATGCAAAAGTCTTTCGTCTGGTGACATACACTGATACTTAGGTAGGTGTTCAAGGCCATCATCAGTAGAACTTCTTCCTTCCTTTCGGATGAACAGTGGAGAGTTAGTCCTTTCCAAGATATCCCTGCTTCTCCAATGCAGCAGCTTCTAAGTGAAGCTATCTCCATTCCCTCTATCCTACAGCGATTTGATCTGTTGCAGTCCCGCACATCCCCCCTTGAAAACGAAAGCGAAGCCCTGGAGAATGCACTGAAAACAACCCTCCACCGACTTCTGGCGTGGGAAGAAGGGTACAGGAGCTCGCTGATTCAGCCGTTATACTGGGCCCACACAGTGGGCATCTCTGATTGTCAACAGACTTGCCTGTGGTTCAGAGATGTAACTGTGGCCAATGCCCTTACACACTACTGGGCATTAACTGCTATCTGTTTCATTCACGTCCAGGAACTAAGATTGGGGACTGAGGACCATGTCCTTGATGATACCCAGCGGCAGCAATATCTAGAACCCATTACCAAGATAAGTCAGAGCATTCCATATCTGTTCCAGGAAAACCTGAACTTGTACGGGCCATCTTCAGCAGCATTTCTCCTATCAACTGTTCGAGATATATCCAGATGGGATCAGCAGCATGACGGTGCAGAAATTACTTTACACAAAGATATGGTCGATTTTGCTATTTATCACGGGTTTTGCTTCAACTCTTGATGTCAATTATGCTTTTAAGAACCGAATGTTAGTTTGGATTCTGTCAGCAAACGTCTCGATGTGAGACATTCGCATTTCTGAAAGATCAAAATGAGACAAAGTCCGCGGAGGGAGAGGTCTTTGCTTATCGCATGCGGGGGATCTGTCATCTTTCTGGGAAACATTCCAAGATGAAGGAGAATTACAAAATGGGGAATGTTGCTACTTTGTGAAAGCGAAAGCTACCGTGCGAGGCTATATACAAGAGAAATATACACCAATAAACCAAAGCACCAGAACTACTCAGAACAAACATCGCTCTAAATACACAGTTTATCAGAAGATAGATTACAGAAAAATGGTTCTAGAGTCACTTACACCGAATCCATTGGGACACTTATATGGGATCCATTCGTCATTGTACCCATCACTCTCAATGCATCCCCATTCGCAATCACAGCCGTATGGATTACAAAATGTGCCACTGATAAGATAGGTACTGATCTTATCACAGCCTGCGGCTTTCGCATCCTTTATCGCATCGAATCGATCGTAACAGGTGGCGGATTGTTGTCGGATCTTGGAGCTGCGCGCAGAGACTAGACCCACAGAACAGGCGAGAAGGATGGTTGTGAATTTCATGATTGGGAAGTGAATGGGGAAAAGAATTGGAAGACGGGTTTCTGAATTTCGAGGTGCAATTGTTTATATGGGGACGGGAAATAAATATATCACCATGATCAAGGGAGAGGTGATATTACAGTGAGTCAACACGGCAAAAGCATTCCAACTCACGAGATCTTGAGACACATCTTGATTCCGATTGGGTTTGTACGAGTGAGGTATTGTGTGCCACAATGACTGTCGTGTTCTTGGCTGATGAAGCTACCCTAAATCCCATGACCGATTTAATGGGAATGTCGCGGATTAGCATGCTGAGGCACTGTCGGGTTTAATGTGGAAAAAATGGTACTTGACCCAAAATATCGTCAGCATCGTCAGATAAAATTCAGTTAACTATCTCAATTGCGCGCTATGAGTCGACAGTTCCAAGCGTTGCTGAGTGCAGTAACGGAAAAATGCAAACTGCTTCGATTGTATCTTCCGGCCTGCTGCCAATTCAACCCGCAGGTGGAAACAAACCGAGTATGGATAGCAAAAAATCGATGCTATTTCCAGACTCAGATTTCTCATTTGCTCTTAATCTGCTCTTCGCGAAATGAAGTTTATTAATCGCAAAATCTCAAGTACGGAGTGCAAGCTTAATAGTGACAAGCTCATGAGAAAATCTAATAGTCTGTGGCGCTTATACGCGCTATTGGCTTCCAGGCTCTTCTGAAGTTGGTAAGATCAGGGGTCAAGTGGTAGTGTCGCGCTGGAGCTAGCGCAATTGAGCACAGGCACCTATCCAAATGTCGGGATTACTGAGATTCCACGATGGGATGAGATTCACCATGGAACATAAAATTGAACGTATAAGACTTGGGAAAGTCGCGACAAAAGGCGATCAGATTACGATGATGTGCAGGCCATTTAATCGATGAGAAAAATTAAGCATACGCTTTTGGCTTCTCCGTTAGTGTAAGCTGTAATTACTTTCAGCTCGTAAAGAAACGAGGCGTTCACTAGTCAGGGCGAATTGAGTCTAAGGGTCCCACCTCCCATAGTATGAAGCTTCATAAACACCAGGACACCGCTTCCCAGAAATTTGATCATTGTCTTCTTTCCTATCTCTCAGCACCTTCCAGGCTACCGCACTCAGAGTCTTCAGCATGCGGTCGTTCGTCGCATTGGCAGCATTTGCTGCTTTGGGTAACTTCAATAGTGTTGAAGCCAGTCGATGCAAGCCTCATCCTAACCTTACCACGACCACTGCACTGCCATCTACTACCGAGACAGAGGCGCCATTCGCTGTCAAGAATGTCCTGAGCAATGGAAACTTCGCCACGAGAGACCCCAACGTACCAGTTCCTGGCTTCGTCGTCGAAGGTCAAGCTCAGATCGTTACCAACAAGGGCTATACCGGTGATGGAAGCAAGGAGCAAGGCTGCGTCGAGATGTCAGCTCGCAATGACCCATCCAAGCGCAAGCGAGGCATTGGAAACGTTGCGAGTATCTCACAGCAGCTGTTGGACCTGGACACGAAGAAGAAGTACACTGTTCGGTTCTTCTACGCCGTCGTCACTGCGAGCAGCGGCGTCAATATCTGTACTCTGAGCGCTTCCATCGGTGGCCTTCAATTCTTTACTTCGACCATTCTCAGCTTGGGACTGGCCATCGAGTGGAACACTGTTCTCGCACAGACCGACGTTCCCAATACTGAAGGTGCTTTTGCGGTGTCAATTAACTGTCCCATTGGTGGAGTGGCGGCTATTTATCTTGACTCGATCTTCATGTCCAACCAGGTCACGCCCGACACGATCGACACCGTCAAGCTTGACTTTGGCGACGGGGGTGATGTACCTCTTCCTACAACTACCAGCAAACTGCTGGTGGGAACGACATCTGCCGCGCTAGACACCACCGAGACCGCTCATGAACCATCAACACTTTCTGAGCGACTCTCGAGCACCGAAGACGCGGCAACGATCGTCTCTACGGCCTCTGACATTGATAGCTCCAGTCCGTCAACAGAGTCTCGGTCCTCTGATGAGGCTGTCACCCGTGATTCCACGACTGCTCAAACATCGCAATCCACTGGTGTCACCACCCTGTCGACCGTCTCAGGCGCTCCCACTCTTGACTCATCTACAGAATCAGAGGTGAAGACTGGAGTTCCTACTTCCGAGCCACCCACAAACATCTTGGACGCTCCTTCGACCGCTACATACAACCCTGCCTCAACGGAAAGCCCTTCATCCTCTAGGGACGCATCTACGAAGTCTCAGAGCAACACTGAAGTGCCCACTCTAGACCCGACCACAGCCACCATGGATGCTCCCACGACCGTAACACATGATCCTGCCTCATCTGCAACATCCTCACCCTCTGGCTCACGAGTCTGCCCCGCTGGATCACCCCCACCCGGATACTGCACACCAGTTCAACCCCAAGTAACCCAAATCGAGTCCATCCCTGGAATCCCAATCTTCTCAGACAACGACCAGCCCAACGCACCAAGAGCATGCTGGGCCACCGGAGTCCCAAAGAGTGGTACATGGGGTCGTTCAATAGAAAGCAATCCCCGACAGAACTCCATCGAAGACTGCGCCTTGCTATGCAAGCGAGAAGGTTCAGCGTGCAAGGCCTTTGCGCTGAACCCTCTTGGACAAGAGACTTCTTGTCGGATGCTTGGGGATAGACTGGGTGTTGTTGGTATTGATCTTGGCAAGCAAATGTCTTTGGTTTGGAATGACTTTGACTGTTTCGAGTGCCATGATTGCGACACCAAGAACCCGTTGGGTGTTGAGACCAGTACCTCCCAGATCGTGCCATCATCAACCGTCATTGCTTCAGCGTCTTCTGATATCACGACTCCTGCTGTGCCCTCAACTACAGTACCCAGCGATGTGACCACTAGCCAAGGCCCTACCTCTGACGGAACCACTTCTGAGCAAACGACCGAGCCTCCAACACGAACTGAGCTTACTACCTTCTCCTCCTCTTACCTCCCAACAACAACCGAGTCAATCATGGCTCAATGTACTCTCGCCCTCTCAGATGGTTGTCTCATTGATCCCAACGCCGACTACTCCGACTGCAACAAATCCGGCAAGTTCAAAAACACATTCACACTCCGTGACGAAGAGTATCCTTGGCAAATTGATACCCAGAACTGCGCTGCCCTCTGCTATCACATGCCAAGTCGCTGCAAGGCATCTGCCTATGACAACGACCAGCAAAAATGTGTCTTTTCGTCCCGCTCGATATATGATTCCTCTTTCACTCCTGGACAAGAAGAAGGCAGCATGTACTGGAGTGAGCAGAGCTGCAATAAGTGTTTCTGCCACGACTATGACCGTGATGACTACTATGCCTCGCTTGCGACTGCACTTCCTCAAGCAACCTGCGCCCCTAGCATTGCTAGCGCCGAAGCTGTTTGTCAGATCAAGAGCAGCCCTTCTAGTGACCTAGTCTGCCAACACAGTGGCTACTTTCCCTGGGCTTATGATACGGCGCCATCCAAGTTCCCCTACCAGGATTCTGAGGAGCGCTGTGCAGCGCTTTGCAACTCGAACCCGAATTGTGCTGCGTCGGCTTGGTCGGCAGAGTCTGGATGCGCTATTGGCTACCACCAGCTGGAATCCATACAATGGAGTCAGTTCGGTAACAACAAGATGAGTTGGAGCGATAAGGGGTGTTGGGATTGTTCTGATTGTATCAAGAGCCAGAAGTGGCGTATCATCAATTTCTAATCCAATAGGGATGCCTTACTGGCTCAAATTGGGCGATAGCTATGGGCGGTTGTGAACGAATTGCTCTTTGTACATATGTATTTATTTCTAAGAGGTACATAATAGATAAACAATGCAAGTGATCGGCGTAAGGTCCTAGCACTTATTCACTGTACCCCGTGTCTTTTGTGTCTACAAACTTGCATTTCCTTTGTCCTTTTAATCATACCTGGCGCGAAACTGTCTGTGAGGAAGGGCCAACCGAGCCATTCTGCTGATGGCGGTTCAATGGCGAGAAGCTTTGGTGAGATATGAAAGAGATTTCACCGAAACTAGTGAATCATTTATCAGTCAGATATAAAGCAAGCACTTGCGTCAGTGAGGGAAATAGGTGCAGAGTGCGGAAGCATACACACATTAATTACCGGTAATCAGCACCTGGTGGGTGGCACCCTGTACGACTTGGAAGAGATATCGGTGGAACGAAAGATATATCACGACGGACCTCAGCTTCTTGGTGAATCTCAAATCCTCAAAGTCATGAGCGAGGAGTTCCCTAATGATGATGGACCGACCAACGCGTCTGACGTTTGATGTTTATCGATGGAGTACCGTCCAAGCCAGGGGCTACTGCGATGGCAAGGAAGAAAAGTCTACTTTAATCTGGATCGCAGTTGTAACCAGACTAATAGAAATCAAAACAAATCTTGTAAAGCCTGAGTATACCAAACAGCCCGAAAGGAATCAAAATATCAATTAACCTAGCCGTTCATTTAGAAGTACGCTTTCAATGACTATCTGATATGTCGTTTGTTTTATATAGTTCCGTGCTCGGGGATACTTTATCTCGGTCCAAATGCTTTCATCATACATATGTCATAATAAAAGAATGTTATAGAAACAGCTTTAAGTGCTATAGCTCACGAACTTGAGAGCATATTTGTACAAGAAAGAGAAGAAAAAAAGAAAAAGAGTGACCAGGGATACAGATACAATTGTCGAAGTCATGAAAAGAAGGAAAACCGATATACGAAACGTCCATCCCATCAGCGATCTTCCGTTGGATCGCCACAAGCTTGTCCTCAGGCTCTGCCCTCACATGCGGTGTCTCGAAGCAAAGAGAGTCACTTAAGCCACCAGTAGCAATTTTTGTTACCTTCACTATTGCCCGGGCGTCGATCCTTTATATCTCATCAGTACCAGTGGCACCTGGCGCGGTCACACCATTCATGAGAGACATCATCGTCGCGAGCCCGATCAGGAGTCGTTGAGATTGAACAGAGTCTTGTACCTGGGCAAACCTCAATACATTTACAAACAAGCCTGCGTGTTGGATGGTATTCCAGGCGTAGAAACGCAGCAATGCTCTTCGTTCTCGGGTAGGTCAGAGGATTCATGCCATGAGCATCATCTCCAATCTGAAACAATCCTCCTGCATCTCTTATTGTGCTGCTCTCAGTCCCCACAGCAAACAGTGATAGATCTTGGTCACCAAAGCAAGTAGCTGGGTCAATTACATGCAACATGTAAATGTGAACAAGTCTATAAAACTCGATAGGGTATTGTTCGTCTCGCTTCACGCGGACCTGAATATCATAACTATCAACTTCATCCTGGAAGTCAGAGTTATTCCACATCTTGAACTCGTTAACGCCGTCTGTAACGGCCATGGATCCGTCCAACACCAACAGTAAATGATAATGCGACGTAGCATCCGCAGGTTTCTCCTTCCCTCCGAATACCTTGTACTTTCCTCTTACTCGAAGGGACTCGTAAAATTCCTGAGGATCATCGACCCGACTCCTCAAGAAAGATATAAAGTAAGCTTTTGTACCAGCGTTTGCGTCGGGACAATCTGCGTTCAGAAGTCGGCCAATGTTTGTACGACATAATTCCAACGAACTCATTATATCAGTGGGAATGGGAACAACAAAGTTAAGGTATGTATAGAGTGTGAAGTCGAAGCCAGAGTTGCTCTTCCACCATTTTCAACGCATTCATGCGCGTTTTATACCCAGAAGCGCGTCCTAGCTCGGTACGTCTTGGCATGGCCACAACGTTCGTAAATCGTGTGATCAGAAGACTTTTTAATTAAGTACGTATTGTCGGGCCTCCTACCTCCAGGAAACAAATAATAGTGTTTTGATTGGGGAACCATGAAATAGATGCCCGAGGTATCCATAGAGACGACCACAACGTTCCTAGGCAGCAACACGAAAGATACTCCTGCACAATTGCTGGCTAGTTGGATTTTGTGATTTGGATAAAGACTTGGATTTATACAGTCACAAATCGAAATCAGTGCGTGTGACCAGTCTGACCCCGCATTCGTGGGCACATCGTAAACTCTGTTTCAGCACGCGTTATTGAGATACGTGGGAATAAGGCCGGAGATACCGATTTCGGCCTAACTATTTCCCGCCCAGCTCTCGCGGTATGCGGCATACAGAGGCACAAACGGCGCAAACCCACGAATCTAGCTATTTTCCCCGAATAGAGCGTGCAGAAGAGCATTTCAAGCGCAATATGTCTTCTAACTAGAGGGGAAAGATGCGCAGTTTTGATCACATCGCGCGGGTTATCCACGTGATATCGGCTCAACCAATCACCGGACCGCATTTGCTGACACAAACTCCTGTGATTTAGTCTAGACCTTATCTAGAAAGCAAGGCTTTTTGAACACTCATTCGGCGCAACAAAACTAATCGTCACAAGGTACGAGCAAATGAATACAGGATTAAAGTCTTGATGAGCCAGAACAGGACTTCCTCCCATCTTACTCTATCTGTTAATCCTACCTTAAACCGTTTTTTTCTTCTTTTAATTAGAAAGAAAAGCATACTCAGATTAAACCTTCAAGGGGAAAGTAGATATAGCACAGTATCGAGCTAATGGAATTGAGCACTGTAATACGACCCCATTCACCCATGCTCAGAAGTGCGTCTTCACCAAGTCCCTCGCAGCACGAATCGTATACTCCACAAGTTCAAAACTGTTGAGCCCCGACGTGAAATAAGTGTGGTCCTTCCCTTGAAGACTATTAAACTTCTTATACCAACCATCTGCCAATGACTCCGGACTGACGTGAGGAAAATATGGGATCTCCCCACTGAATGCACGGATGTCTGCAGCATCTAATGCCTGAAATTTCGAATTAGGCTTTTGCAAGTCTCTGTTGATCTTGCTCAAATCCTGTACAAGAAGTTTCTTGACGCGGGCGGCATTAGGATGAGCGGGATTGTCTACAGAGTAAACGTTGACGATGTCGGAGTTTGCGTGAAGTGGAGTCAGATAGACGGGTTGACCTTCGGGCTTGAAAGGGACGAGTGGGTTTGGAAGTTCTTGGGAGACGCTGAGATTGTGGCCGAGATGACTCATGCGAACGGCTGACGAGAAGTAGCCATTGACGTCGACTTGAGAAAAGAGCGATTTCTCAGCGCCGGAAAGTGCTAGTCCTGACTGTTTGAGAGCTTCGGAAGTGGGAGGGAATGCGATGATGACGTCGGAGCAGAGCTGCGTCTTGCTTTGCTTTCCTCCAGCAGTACGGTATTGGATGCTTGGCTTCGATTTTCGTTCTATATGTATTAGCTCGGACCTCACGCAGGCGATAAATGACATACCGATGTGCTCAATTCTCGTCTTTAGATGCACTGGTCCTTTGAGATTACGAGATAATCGCTTCAGGACCTTATAAAAGTCTTGAGGGTGTTAGCCATCACCACAACAGATAACTTCGGATGTGGAGTTACCTGTTTTGTAGGGTTGAATCGCGCCGATAAAACTTCCAACGATATCCGGCGCGTAGAATTGTAAGTAGTAAAGCTAACGTAGCGTGAGCTTTGCAGATGAAGAAGTGAGGATGATGTTTGTAGCTTACTGCTGGAACTTGAGAATAGTCGCCGTATCCGTAGTTCCCGGCGCTTCGATTGATGACGGAAGCTATAATCGGAAACTTGTTTGCTAGAAGCCAGTCCTTTCCAGGAACCATAAACTCCTTCGGCACGCCATTCTAGAAGCCAAGGTCAATACTACATTATAACATGAGACCAATACTGAACACACCTTGTATCCTGGCACAGCATAAGGAGCAAATTTCTGCTGCCAAACTTGAGTATATCGCGACAACTCTTCCTGCAAGGCCTGAGCAGTAGCAGGAGAGGGAGGCTGCATCAAGGTTGCAGCTCCAGTTTTCGGGTTGTAGTTATAGCCAAATGCAGGATCGAACTCATCGAATGCGACACCAGAAGCCTTGACAAATGCGTAAGTTTGCGCGTAACTTGGACTTCCAGTAAAGAGCACAGCGCCAAGAGGAAAGTACTGGCCGCTACGCGGGTCAACGGAGGGTCTCGGAATTATGACTGACGAGGGAAATTTGACTTACTCTTCATAATGAGACTGACATTTCCCACCAATAGTATCGCGCTTCTCAAAAATAACAATCTTGTATCCCTTGTCTTCTAGTGCCTTTGCAGCCGTAAGGCCACTTACACCAGCGCCGACAATGCAAACCGGGGATTTGGACTTGGGTGTAGCCGCTGCGTTGGCCAGCGACGCCACAATCGATATCACAAAACAAACCTTCATGATTATTGTGTCAAATAATTAAAGAAGGATAAGCGGTCATGCAGTGTCGTGCACGCCTTGGGCTTTTATTGTATTGAGATCGTCCGCCAAAATTCGGAAGTAGCGGCTTTGGCCCGTCGGAGTAAACAAGCCACCACGGTCCAGAATTAGAACTATTGAACTAATGTCTCACTAGTCAGCATCACATGTCACAATTGTACCACCGTACGAGATACTATTGAATTCTATCTCCCTTGTTTACTCAGCCTCAAATTGGAGGCTTATCATGATATGTCAGTGGCGTCTCACAGGATCAGAGGCTGGCGCAGTTTGTCTCAGATTACGCCGTCAGCACGATGTCGTAACTCAACGAAGCATGGATGACCATGTATCAGAAAGCTGAAGTCTCAAGTCTCGCCGGCCCTCGTTTCTATCAAGTAGGCTGAGCTAATAAATTGGATTGGTATATGAGTAGATCATCACTTAGCGGTCCAGGGTACAATCTAGCTCTTGCTAACCCCTGCAAACCTAGTCGCCCTACCACAGTGGGCAGTGTCTCTCTCGCGATGTTTGTTACAACCGTCTATATTTCAGAAAGGCTCAACCAATATGGGCTGAGAAGCTATCCGTTGGGTACTGTGCAATATGATCTATTAGTGTCTATCTATATCTTATTTGCTCTTCACCCAAGCGCTTATCCCAACAGCCTCTCTTTAAGTGTTCTGGTTTGCTTAATCAGATCATCAAACCTGACAAGCTCGACAGCATCCTTTTTCGATACCTTAAAAGGTTTCGTTGCGATCCAAGCCCTATAAAGGAATTTATAATCCTCATAGTTGTGGTCGTTAACATAGCCCATATCTATGATACAGGTGGCATCCAATATCCTTTGAATCGCTTTGGTCCAATGACTAAAGTGATCATAGTTGTCGTTTCTACCTGCGTGTCGTGTCACTACTGTTTGAATTGGAACGTCTGCCGGGATGATATCCGATCTCGATCGACGAGTGCGATCCGTATCCGCACGAAGCTGTACTGTATACTATGTCCTTATCAGTTCTGCATTACAGTCAAAGATGGACAAGCGTTGACATACCTCCTGCATAGTGCCTTGGACCTTTCTACCCCCAACCTCCATTGTATCTTGCGTTAGCGCGGCGTCCATTCCCTGTTTCGTTACTACTGGGTTAGGAGGAATGCTGAAATCCTGGATTGCCCCAATTTTCTCCAGAAAGTCCAACTCATTCTTGGTTGTATAACGTCTAGAGTGAATGTGTACACGGAATTGTCTCCACGTATCCGGTCCAATCTTTCTTTCGGCATAGGCGATTGCATCATGTATGAGCTTCCATGTCTGTTTGATATGCATACTAACAGCAAAACTCATTTCCAGAGCTAGGATAAACTTTGTTACTGGTTTTGAAGTATAGAATGTGGGCCTTAGGCAGTACCTGTTGCCAGCCATGAAGTACGGCGAGCATGTGACAAAGGTAAATCTTGTCTCAGTGTATTCATCATGGTCGGTACGGGGTACAGCTTTCAGCATCGCTTCTGGGACAGGTAGTTTGAGAACGTAGTTGTCGAAAGACGTGCGGATACCGTACGCGATCATATACACTTCCTCTGGTGTGAGATCTTTGATTTGAACTGTTGGTCGGTCTTCTTCAGGCTGTTCACGAAGTAGGTTGGGCGAGTTGGCAGAATTGTTATCGCTGCTTGAATTGCTGTTTCCCAGACCTTGGTTTTCTTCAATTTCATGATTATGATTGAGGGATGTTGGCGTCGTAGGAAGCAAAGACTCTCTTCGTATCTTTTGAAGCTCCGGACTTGGTTTCGAATCGAGCTGCAAATTCTCAACGGTGACATCGGGGCAGGATAAGGTTTCCACACCCGATGCTTGTCTAGCCTTTTTATCATCCCCCTGAGGTTCCGGCAGCCGTTTCCAGACTGGCTGTTTTGGGAGGAAGTCATAAGGAAGACTAAGAGGATCTGAATTTATGGATATGGCTTCCACATGTGTGGATAATCGGTTGGAAACTTGGCTGACCTCGACTGGCTGCTCCGTCTCGGACTTCGAGATAGAAAGGTCAGACTGAATTCGGGCGTGCGAACTCTCCTCTCCCTCATCGATAAATGAAAGTGCCTTTGAGCTTGCGCGGTCACTGAAACCCCCATCGACATCGAGCGTCGATTCTGTGTAGGCTGCCATATCCTCAAGAAACCTTTGCAAGATATAATCATTGGATGCAGCGGCTGTTGCAGGTAGTCGTTCTTGCAGCCGCGCAATTTCTTCAAGAATCTGAGTCGTATCGTCTTTGATAGTAGCTGTATTATTGCGGATTTCTGTAGTATCTGCCTTGATGTCTTTGGTAGCAGATAAAGTGAGCATATCGAGTGCCAGTTCCAGCGCCGACTTATGAGCTTCTAGGCTGGATCTCAATTTCTGCATGTCACCTTGCCCATTGAGCGCCCACGCGGCCTTGCTTCTGGCCTTTCCGTCGCCATATTTCGTAATACACGTCTGGATTTCGACAACAACCGAATTGCAGTTTGTCACGATGTCAGAGACGTGGCGTTGAATTATGTCGGGAAACGGCTTTGTGTCATCTTTCGCGTCCTCTTGGATCAGCTCAAGCGCCGTTTGGAGGGAATGTAGCTCGCGCGATACGCGGTCTAAATCCGTGCGGGCTTCTCTACAGCCTCGGACAAATGAAGTGATGGATAAGGATAAGCTTCCGATGGTCGTTATGAGACTGGCGCATCCAGTAGCGATTGAGAGAGGGTCCATGATGAAGATTGAGAGGGGGGAAATGCAAGGTTAGCCCCGAAATGAAAGAAATCACGTTAATGAAGCCACATTCGACTAGTCTGCCTTACTGGTCATGTTGTTTGCGGCTGAGTCTAGACCTAACATCATTGGTTGTTGCTGTCACTCAACATTATTGGCTGTGGTCGAGGCTTAGCAACATGGGACGTCTATCTTGGAAGACAAAATATTGAAAATAGCACGTAGTATAAGTGCGATTGAAGTCAATGACGTAGGTTGAGCACCGGCTGACGTTCAATAACGTTAATGAAGATAAAGGTAGAATTTTCAACTCTAATCAATACGCGTATCTGCGCCAATTACTCAGCGCCCCGCGTAGAATATATTAGCGCACTCCCACTTCATACATATAAAGGTTGTTTTGTCGCACATCAATATGTACGTATGCCATCTATAAGAATTCAATCAAGGCTGCAAAAATGCCATTTACCTCGATTACCATCATTGTGGCGCCCTACCATGTTGGCATTTACGATCATCGCGTCGGCGGCGGCCCTCTTCGCATTCTCTCTCACGGCATAGATAGAGATCTCAGCAAACTAGCTCCAGTCTCATACATCAACATTGGTCCCGTCGACGAGTTTGAGGGGGAAATTGGAAGGACGTTCGAGATTCTTCGTCGTATATCAAATGCTGTGTCAACCGCCACCAAGAACAACTCGTTTCCTTTGGTACTCTCTGGCAATTGCTACGCTAGCGTCGGAACTATAGCCGGCCTGAATCAAGAAAATTTGATTGGCTCTAAGCACGGAGTTCTGTGGCTTGATGCTCATGACGACCTCGACACTCCCTCGACTCATGAGAATGGATATCTCGACGCTATGGCTGCCTCGATGTTGGTCGGTACCAGTTGGCATCAGCTGATGAAGACCGTCCCTGGTCATCGGCCCGTAAATGTCAAACAGGTTATATACTGTGGACTGCGGGATGTATCTGAATTACAGGCGCAAACTATCGAGAAAGCCGAAGTTGACGTTGTTTGGGGCAAGACAGATAAGAAAGTAAATTTTACCACTGATCTTGCTCAAATTCTGGATCGACGAAGAGGCGAGATTGAAGATGTCCATGTTCATCTCGATTTAGACGTTCTCGACGAGAGCCTAGGCCGTGCCAATGAATTCCCGTCGCCCGGTGGCTATCTCCCTGAGGACTTGCTTGGTGTGATGCAGATGATACCTACAAAAGTGAACCCGACTTCGCTTGTTGTTTGCTCCTTCAACCCTCGCCTAGAAGGAGGCGACACAGTGGCTAGACTTGCTTGTCAGGGAATCCTTAAGTTTATGAATAGGCTTAAAGAAAAGGGAATTCTCATTGCAGGAACTGAGGAAGAACCTCGATAGTCATTAAGAATACAAGAGTCTTGCATCAATATTACTACTTGATTGAATGCCATGTATGTAAACCTATGCACCAGAACAACTCAACCAGCACGGCGTTACAATCACTCAACTGTCAATTTGGTCCAGTACCTAAAACCTACTTCAACGTGAAATATCACAGCCAATTATTCAATCGCCTTCTTCCTTGTTTTATCATTCAATCATTCATCCTTGTCATTCTCATCCTCTTCCTCAGACTTCCCCTCGTCGTCTCGCGCTTCAATCTGAATCGTCTTCAACTCTGCCTGCTCCTCTTCCACGACACCATTCATTCTATCAGCCCCATAGAGCAACAACTCCTGCTCCAAAAGGGACCGAATCACGATCTGGGGCTTCAGCTCCTTGGTAAGCTTCTCATTCAGCTCATCGCCATGCTTCTGCCGACTAGCTCGCTCATCATCGCTCAAGGAAACAAGTGCCTGGCGGCCACGCCCCTTGCCCATGAAGCCAGGTGCCAGATACTTCCGATGTTTGTTTGAAGATCTCGTCACTTCATCCATAGCAGTTTGTTTGAGGCCGAGGATGTTGTCAATACTGAACGAATGAGGATCCTCCAGCGCCTGCACCGCGATGCCAAACGCAATCGATAAAAGAGGTCCAACGCCCGGGACCATGCCCAGAGCACTGTCAACAAGCCGAATGATGAGATCTCTAAGAAAGCGTGATGGCTCATAGGGTCGCCAGCCAACTTTGACTCCAAAGGTTGCGCTGAGGACTTTGGCTAAGTCAATCTCGCGAAAGAAATCGGGATGATGTATGACACGAGTAGTGCTGGTCCACGATAGCCGCGACGCAGCACTCACGACCAAGTCATCGCGTCGGTTCTTGGATTTGAACAACGAATAATCCGGGTTGCGAAGTTTATGAGGGATGGACAGGTAGGCAATGATGTCGGGCACATGGAAACCCCAAGTGGCACCATCTCTCCGACCAAGACCAGCGTGCGACGTCATGGAATAAAGGGTGGCGAAACCTCCAGCGTAATCCATGATCCAGGCACTCTCCCTGTGTCTGAAGTCGATGACAACATAGGTACACAGGTTGTCGAAAGCCTGGTCCGTTCGCTGGCTGACTGGGAAGTAGATGGCTCTAAGAGGGATCGTAGCATCGATCCAAACCCATTCGGTCTCACGGCTCTGGATTCGAATGGGACGAAGGATGTACTTACGCGGGCCACCTCCCCTGAGATCGCGACATTCATTCCAGTTGAGACTGTTAGGGTGACTATGCATGGCTACCATGCGTTGAGGGTTCTTTTCTTTGCTTTCACCCACCCAAAATCTATCCCAATCCCCGTAGCGGGTATTATTAAGTCCTGAAGCGGTTCCGTGTCTCCACTTCGACCTCGTGTGAGACCTGCTTTGACTGCCAGTTGTGACATGACCATTCCAGTAGTACTCCATCAGGATATGTCTGTAAAAGTGTCTCTCGTTATTGGCGTTCCGACCGTTGGGAAGTTGGAGGGAGCATCTAACAAAATAGCGCTCGCCTTCAGGGTAGTAGGATGCCACGATGATCGATGAAGGATACGCGAAGTTGGATGCTGATCATGAGAGACTTGTAAACCAGATGGAGAGAGGACCTGATATACTTAATCGATCATTGGGGAGATCACAACTGCCGAGGTGTTCCTTTTTCCGACCATCAACTTATGCATTTGGGGTGACTCAAACCCAGTCACTCCAAGGCGGGGAAAAAAATGATGACATCGCACTGCTTCTTGGTTGTTTTATGATGTGATTGCTTCCCCGCGCGTCCCGAAGGCGCATAACGCCTTTGTCGAACGTTGCAACAAACTCAGGTACATGTTGAGTAGCAGTTCAACGGGCTGGAATATCCGTATATGATTTGATCGGGCCGAAATATTATCACAGCCTTAAATTTTAATACAAACACGGCCATTGTTCTCCCGTTCGCGATGCTTAGTCTAAGTAAGGATTTGCAATCACTCTGTGGTTAAGTTGACGTAGTCATCGTTGTCCAATGATAAATTGGAACTGGACTACTTACATAAGGCAAAAAAAGAAGAGACAAGGGTCAACAGTTCCTCCTATGCCCCGTAATGTTAGAATGCAGTCCAGTGGCTCTGACCACCACCACGTTTCTTCCGATACTCTATTATCGCCCTCCTTTCCTAGCTTAGTTAGTAGCTAATAGTAACTCTACATTGTATATAAGTTCTGCTTTGTCCTATAATAACACTTTGTAAGTAGGCTGCCCAAAGCCCAGAGCATAAATATAATTCTACCTCTTATTGAAAATAAGTCAACTGCTCAGAGAATAGTATATAAAAAACAATTTTGATAGATTGTTTATTATTATATTTTTCATAGACGCTATGATACTATTATATTATCAGGGTAAAGAAGTGATCCTTAGAAGACCTTAGAAAGGTAGTTAACCTTCAGGATATCCCAGCTATCATTCCTCCATTTGCTAGCTAGTAATTGCACTGAAAGCTAAACCGTACTATCTACTACCGAATCTCGATAGACAAATCTTTTAGCACAATAGAGTTGCTCTCTAGAGTAAGTCCTTAGAGTTCTTAAGTCCCTTCTTTGGTGAGAAGAAATTTGCGGACGATCGCCTTACTAGAAGCTAAAATGAGAAGCCTTTGGGAGGCAAATAGAATATATTTTCGGAAGAAAACAGTAGAAAAGAACAACCCTTCTTGAAGTTTCCTCATCACCCTGCAATTGGGATCCAACGTCCTTGTCCGTCATTTTCAAGCCCGTGCGAGTTACTCATATGCCTTCTGAGGTTGTCCTTCCTGCTATTTGAGATGGGCTCACAGCAAATGGAACAACGCAAAACTTTGCCAGAGATACCCAGAAACGCTGCATGAGAGGGGTGATTAACTCGAACATGCCTTTCCATGTCACCTTGTTCTGCTCGTGTTTCTGGGCAACATGGGCATAAAACCGGCGTGTAGTGATTGCGAGCATGTTTCCTATATTGTCAACCTCCGTTCGTGAGAGATTGATAGTTGGACTCACGTTACACGGCTTGGTAGTTTATATGTCTTGCAAGGACTCTTACATTTTGGAAACTTGCAAAAGTATCCTGTAAGTGCACTGCCATAGAGGTAATGGTGCCTTGGAGGCATCTTATGTTCTTGAAAAAGCTGTGGATTTCTTCGTCGCTTTGATTTGCCTCTGCACAACGCTTTGTTGACCGAATCGGCCATGCACATGCTGTATTCAGTTGGTGTATTCTGATCAAAAGGTCCAATGTCAGATGAATCTGAGCTGTTTGGTACGACGGTTGGAGACTAATGCTCGCCGCATTGATCAGAATCAGCCGTGCAGGTGGGTAGAGCAGCTGCATCAACGTTTGAATGGAGCTCAAGTTCGCGCAACGATACGTACTGGGGCAATGCCCCTCCGGCGATAGATGGATGATTTTCCATCTTTTTCTCTTATAGTAGTCGCCAATAAGCATTCCTAGGACGTAGTAAGAACTAACTGAAGGACTGTCCTCTGTGAGGTAATATTAAAACATTAGTTCAACGATTTTGGTACTAGATCGTATTACTAAAGCAGATGTAGATACGGTATTGGAGTTTTGTAAACTTACTGTATTACTTTTTATTTCTGCTGTAAAAAGTCTACATAAACAAAATTTAACAAGTAGAAAAGTAAACTGCTGGGATAAAACAGCGTTTAAGTACAAATTTATACATCTCCCATCCTGCAGACTGAAATTGTGTGCATGCTTAACAACGTAAATTTGATTGGGCTGTTTCAAGGGCGACGGGATATCGATGACACAATCTCCGTTTGCGACTGCAGCTACAGAGTGTCAGCGCACCATTCCGTTGGCTGATATGCAGGAGGCATACCAATTTAGTTATGGGCATGATGTTATTCCAACCAACAGTTCGCTGTTCGTCCAATCAGCAGTTGCTTTTCAAGCCGCGATATGTCTGAGGCCTACCACGCTGCTCAGCTTGAATGCCTGAGGCTTCCTTCCTTTTTTTTCCTCTTCTTTTTTTTTCCTCCAGTTTTCTTTGAAATAGCACTGTTTATCTCAACACATTTCGTAGACCGGCTACAACGTGATCGGCAGATATTGTTGTATATTAGTTCTCAATAAACATATACTCTCTGTTCGACAACTTGCAGAGAATAACAATTACCCACGTTACAGCACATGGTATTTGCGGAAATGGGTGAGTATCCAGCGAAGCTATCATCCCTCTACGCCGGCTTATCATCAGAGTTAGAAGGAACTCAACAACTGATTTTGGTCGCTCCAAAGCGGGCTTTAGTCAGACGCTTCTACCCTCCCCTTTTGTTGTTAATCTGCTTGACATCCATGTGTCCGCAAAGAAGACCAGGAGAGGACCCAGAGTTCGATACTTTGACAGGTCTAGAGCCGCTTTTCCGCGCATTTGTCTCCAAAATCGCATTCCTCTGTTGCACTGAGATTGGTGGCGGAGCAATTTTGGCTTGTGCTGTATTACAGCTACCCGACTATATCCAGTACGTGATTGGTTTCAACGAAAGAAGTCCAGCGAGACGTGAAGAGATCCAAGTCAGCATATCTTCTATTCTACGAATGTTCTCTACTATTCCACCAGACCATAGTGCTGAACGAGAAACCCTTCGGCGGCAGGCCCTACATGCATCGCTTGAGCTGTGCAAAGGTCGGGTGATCGGATACTTGCGATCGCTCAAAGGCCATCTGCAACAGTGCATTGAGGCTTGTGAGCGTGAAAATACACCAGAAAGTAGGTTTGGCATGGTTGTTTTACTGTTAAGTCGTGGAGTTGACATGACCTAGGTAAAACGACTCGAAATAAGATGTCCCAAATCCTAGGCCTTTTACAAGCCTGTTTTGACACATGTAAATCCAAACCAGGTGAGTGTTGGCACTTTCTAACCCAAAGCCAATCGCCCATCTAGTACTCATTCATTCAAGTTGACTGTCTTGCCGTATGTGACCTGATTGCTTCTTTAAACGACTTTTTCAGGTGTCATATCTTTGTCGATGTCAGGCGTCGCCTGGCGCGTGAAGATAACATGATGTCGACGGCATACTGGTCAGACTTTGTCCATGTCGCGGGTCGACTACTTACTTATAAGCGTGCAGTGAGCTTAATGGATACAGTCGCAACAATCTGGCCTCAGCTCTTTTCAGGCTTTCAGGTCTGCACGATACAGTCGAGTTCAGCAGTGCCTGGTGTTCTTCCCACAAACCCTTGGACAGCTGCGGAGATTATGAACGGAATGTCTAGCGATGAGTCGTTATTGAGTCTCTTCACAGCACAGCTAGGCTCACTTTCTGTCCACGACATAGACACTAAGGTCTCTGAACTTCGGCGTCATGCACCTAAACCGACGGTGCATGCGGAAGTGCTGGTACATGATTGGCTAGAAAAGACCGAAGGTGGAATCCGTCCTGAACGTTTTTTCAATCGCTGGAAATTCATCGGGTCAAGCAAGCCGCCCTGCAAACTGTGCTCATACTTTTTTGATGAATACCCCACCGATGTTCAAGTTCGGCCCTCTCACCAAAATACGTATTTTGCCTGGCGGATGCCTGATGTATATATGCATCAAGGCGACGCAACAGACCGTAAGCGAATGCTTGTAATGGAAAGCATCAAGACTCGAATCAGAGCAGACGTTGTTCGAATGCTGTCCGAGAGGCTAGCCGACGGACGACCGCATGATTCGAGTGCATATATATCCTTTTGGCGGGGCACAGTGTCAGATCCTCGCAACAGGAGTGTGTCACTAGAAGAGACTGCTCAGTTGCTCGAATCTTCCACGGTTCCGACAACAGAGGAACCAGGTGCCACAAATCGAGAGTCGGCTGAGGGTGCGGTAAGATTGGTTGACGAAAAGGATGAAGAGGAAATACTTTTCAAAGGGAGATCAGCTGTCCGGAAACCTAGACGGCATCATCCAGACCAGTAGTCTAAGAAAAGAGAAGTGCAACTCTTTTTTTTTTCAAAGTATATCTAAGCTATGGAGATACTTGCAAGGTGCCCGGGTCACAGCATCTTGAGACAATGTCCATTCGTTCATGGCAGATCACTTACCCTTTTAGCGCATAATCTTGCTATCACGTCATTTCAGCAGCGGCCAAACAATCGTTATATCATGGATTTGACTTTAACCGACACAGACAAATGCTTGAATATCATCATATCATGCGCACGTTCCTCTTTCACACACAAGTCAGACGGAACTTCCTGTCCCTGCAACGAAGAATAGTTGATCACGCAAATGCAGAAGTCATCGAGGTGGTTCCAGTGAATGTCGTCGGCGTTTTTTTTTGGGGCATTGCGATTATCACACTTTCGACAGGCCCGCCACTCTCCTTCTTCACCCCCCATCTCTACGTTTTCTTTTCAGCGCCGATGGCCACCATGTCAAGCCAAACAACAACAGAACCCATCACTTTGAACCACGATGAGAATCCCCTAAACTTTTCCCCCGTATGTAGATGGACTTGTACTATCATTGGTTTGTTTGCCCAACGATTCATCGACGCCCAATTGGGTAGCTGACTCTCAATAGTGGTATTCATGACTGCTACCATTGCTTTTTGCTCATCAATCCACACAGCCGCCATTCCTGCCATCGCGAAGGACTTGAACTGTTCTTCTACCGTCGCAACTCTAGGCGTCACCACGTTTTTACTTGGCTTCGGTACAGGGCCACTCATCTTTGCACCGTTGTCAGAAATTTACGGGCGAAATCCTATTTATCGGAGCACGTTATTACTCTTTGTTTTATTCAATATTGGCTGCGCTCTGTCACCTAATATTGCTGCTCTTTTGTTCTTTCGCTTTCTGTGTGGTTTCTTCGGATCCCCTACAGGTAAGCTACGCTTTATTAGTGGAGACTTTTCTTGCTGACGAACAGTTACCAACTCTGGCGGCTCTTTAACAGACTTATGGCCATCAACCCATCGTTCTGTTCCTCTTGCGCTATTTACTGCGGCGAGCTTTTTAGGTCCGGTCATTGCGCCGATTGTCGGTGGCTTTCTGACTGAATATAAATCTGTAAGTGACTCCGACCATCTTATAGACGCTGTGCTGAGTGTAACTAACATGAGTCTTAAAAGTGGAGATGGTGAGCTTTCTCTTCGTGCTAGCATAAATCAAATACTAATTCACGTAGGGACTTCTGGCTGGTTTCCATACTGAGTGGTGTTATCTATACCACCATGGTTGTGTTTCTCCCCGAAACCTATGCTCCTCGGCTCTTACAGGCAAAACGACGGAAACATGGCATTCAAGAGCCACATCAGAAAGTAATCACGATGCTTCGGACTAACATTACTAGACCAAGCATCATGTTTCTTACCGAGCCAATTCTGTTTCTGCTCTCGCTTTACATGGCTTTTATCTATGGCATACTGTATCTGGATTTCACTGCCTATCCGTATGTCTTCCAGCAGACAAGGCATTGGGACGCCGGCATCTCTGGTCTGAGCTTCTTAGGTAACGATGCATTCCACCCCATCATAGAGGTCCTCTGCTAAGAACCGAACTTTAGGTATCGGGGCTGGAATGGCTATTGCGACTGCTGCATCACCATATATAAACCGCGTCTACGCCACCTGGGTCAAGAAGCTTGGTGGACCCAAACCAGAAGCTCGACTACCCCACCTGATCCTCCTCTCATGGCTCGTGCCAATAGGACTATTCTGGTTCGCGTGGACAGCCGATACATCCATCCACTGGGCAAGTTGTATCATATCGGGCATTCCCTTCGGCATAGGCTTCGTGGTACTATCGCTTGGTATCACATCATATCTCATCGACTGCTACGGAAAATATGCAGCCAGCGCACTGGCCGCCAATGCGATTCTCAGGTCTTGTTTTGGAGCAGGCTTCCCTCTGTTTTCTCATCAGATGTACGACAAACTAGGCGCTGCGTGGGCCACATCTATACTGGGCTTTATTTCAGTAGCTTTAGCGCCCTTGCCTTTTGTCTTTTACCGCTTCGGGCCACGAATCCGCGCACACTCTACATTTCACCAAAGAGCCATAGAGGAGGAGTTTGAAGTAGCTGCTACAGTGGACCACTCTAAGAAAGAAGGGTAGAAGCTTCTAGAGTATGCAAATGCTGAATTCAGATATAGATAGTCACCTGTAGTAGTGACTGCTTACCAGCCCGGACTCGGTCAAGTTTGACATTTTCACGCCAATATGTTACGTTGAAGATATACCCTGTCGCTGCATCGTCTGCTTGAACAGCTGAAGCGCAAGCTTAGGTTCTGTACACGTATTAGCATCGCAATCAACAGCCAACACAATTCCACTTACGGTAATACGAAACATAATGCCCAGCATTATTTACTTTGAGCCAGCTGAAGTTATCAACCGACTTGAATGTCCCATGAAATTTGCTGTCAACCGTAAAGTTCTTCGACTCAGCAGACGCGAATTCCTCACGTCCATGCCAATTAAGGGCGCTCACGGCTTCAAGAACGCCTGGCCAGCTGCAAGACCAGTCTGCTCCCCGTAGTCAGATACCTAAACCGAAAGACCAAAGAGAACGCTTACCAGCATCACCCACCCAGATGAGTGTAGTAACGTTGCGATTTATGGCATCTGCTAGTGCATTTGAGAACGAGCGCGCATCTATTTAGCTTGTCAGTATACTTCTCTATTGACAGATGGCTGAGGATTACCATCTCCCGTATCGCCAAACTTGTAAAAGGTTTCCAAATTGCACTCTTCAAACTCTTGACGAGCACCAATCTTCTGCCGAACTTCCGGTCGATTGAGGTAATCGACGTATGTCTCACTAGGATCAACATCCTCGCTACCGATTCGAAGATCGTTCACACCAAAGTCCACGCCACTCGCTTCGATCAATTCGTCATACATGATCGTATTGCACGTAAGACTGGCATTGGCACAAGCCTCCATTTGTCCTGTTGTTTCTGTGCATTTGTTCAGTAGAGGGACGCACCTCTCCTCATATAAGTTGAGGAAGTGCTCGTAAAGGCTCTCATTGATGAGCTGCTTGTAAGGGTTTTCATGGGCGTATGTAGCGTAAGCCTTGAACTGAGCAGTAGGGTCGATCCAAGGATTGTTGATACCTAAGGCGATCAAGTTGATCTGGTGGCCGGATATAAGCCCTTCTTGGATTTTGTCATTTTGTCTGAGGAAATAATCCGCAAATTCTGGACCATAGTGGCCGCCATAAGACTCGGTGAAGAGGCCAAAGTCCCGAGACGCATATTTCGGGAAATTTTCCAAGAAGGCTTGCATAAAGGTCCAGACATGAGGCGCTGCAGCGACAGTCGTATTGATACCGGTGCCCTCGCTGGAACCCGTACCAAATGGCTGATCGATATATATCATGTTGGCATATTCGTTCCACGAGTAAGGGTTAAGCGTCGGCTCGGTATTATTGCCAATAAAATGGCAAGGCCCGTTTTCCTGAAAAATCCCAATCTCGGAAGAGCACCCGGGACCACCATTGAGGTAGAGAGCTAGGGGAGCTTCTCTGGGCTTATTGCGGGCCTCGAAGAACCAAAACCACATGCTCGTATTCCGATCTTGAGACTGTCAATATCGATTGGTGATAGTGGCTTGTGGTATGCTCACCATAATTGTGATAGCCGGAGTACTGGTTCACTCCGGGTGTAGTTTCGCAGATTCCGGAGTTGGTAACATATTCGAGAGATGACTTGGTAGCGGCGTGCTCAAATTCGCCGACGGTTGGTGTAGTAAATCTCTTGTTGAGCCCTAAATGTGCTGCTGAAAAAGAAGCAAGCACGAACAGGATCACGGTGAAGGAATTGGTGGACCGCATTTCGATGGTGCTTCATCTGCTTTTCGCGATCGACAGTCTGGCATGTTCAGGACGGGAAACATTGCTTTTAAGTATAACCCTACTAATCATCTTTATTTTCTCTGGCGACGCGTACAGTGGGCCCCTCAACAGACGCTTGTTCCGCTGTCTTGCAAATTCGAGACTATTAAGACCAAAACCGGAAATGACCCATGGAAGATCACTCAGTGGTTGAGGCTCAATTCCCCACGTAGTACTCTGTCGGCACTCTCACACGGCTGATCAGATTTGACCCACATGACCCCTGCACCGGAAAATTTCTCGCAGATGTTGTTCCACAACAAGAGTTGTTGACGGGTTGTATCCAGATAACCCCAACATCGTGACAATGTCTTTGTATGGGATCTTTTCTACACAGTGGTTCTTCTGGAAAGCATAAGCGTTCTGCAGTGGACTGACTGTAGAAGGCGACAGGAGGCTGACAACGTTACTGGTAAGTTAACGATGATCTCTTATAGCCCATCTGATAACGCAAGTTAACCAGTCACGCGTTATAGAAATGGTGTTTTAGTCGCTGGGGCTGCGGCCCTTCTAATTTCGCTTGACCACACTAACGGTTATCTGATCGGATCTAACAGCCGGACCTTCGACTAGAATGGAAAGGCTGGCGTAAAATTGATTAGTGCGTATTTTGTCAGTGGAGTTGACAGACTGCCATTTTAACGTGATTACAGTCTACTAGAGGTAATGGCCTCAAGAAGATCTACATCGGAACACTTTCAAGTCCACCATACCTACCCAAAATCGAATGTCTAAATCAACTCAAGGCAAGCACATTGTCCGTCCCTTCGCATTGTCGGTGATGGCTTGGACTCAAGCCGTGTGTAGGTGTGCATGACATACGTCCTGTCGATGAAGCTGTTGTGCGTGTCACTCGGTCGCAGAGTAAATCCTGTCCCACTTATGACTATACCAAAACTACATACAACATCCTCGGAAGACACAGATAATGGTTTCATCGATGTGTGGCGGTAGCATTGCGCGGATTACATTTCATTCCTGTAAAGAATACTGGGGGCGGGTTGTTTTCATGTATTGCATGGATTTGCATGTTCGATGGCTTTCTGTGTTTGATGGCTTTGTGAAGAGTTATCACAGGGTTTCTGAATGCGCAAAAGCCTAAGACGTTACATACTTTGTGTACTTTATGGTTACTTAGATTCATTTTGGTCACTTTACTTTTAGTCGTAAATCTTGCAGAACGTCGTTAGATGTGGTATTATGACAGTCGCACAGTTACCCTAAGCCTCGAGACGGCTTTGCAGGCCACATCCCAGCGCCACGCCTGTCAAACCTTGCTAGATTGATAAGATAAGCGAAGATAAGATCCTCACCACCATTGTACCTTTTGCTTTGTCTCGATCGCTTGTAATCCGGGGTACAGGTTGCGACACCCACGTTTAGGGTAATAAAAGGTAAGGTTTTCTCACTAAATCTATGCATGCAGAGTGTTATGCCTACAATGCTTACTAGGAACCTTCTTGGTCCCTTGCTGTCACAAGGTTTGCGCAAGACAAAAAAATGCCGACCTTGATCGATTTAGACTTTTCCCGCGAAAATATAAGTAGACCTCCTCTTCCCACACTTGACTTAACTCTTTTAAGACCTAGATTAATCATTTTTGGGCAGATTCGCATCGCAGCATTGTCGACACCACAATCAAAATGGACTTTCACGACGCAGCAACGAGATCACAAGACCCCAACCTTCACGTTGCTATCGCTAGCTACCTACAGTCGTTCGACGGAGCTTACGATTTGCTTCTAAGACTGATCAAATACCGACGGCGAAATAAGTCACCAGAGGCGCCGCTTGATGACGAAGAGTATGACCTAAGATGCGAGTATATTCGGGCCATCATCGAGAAACAAAGAAAGGTCCGAGGCAACGAGCACTGGATGGTCAGTCATATCCAGTTCGCCTATCTATTACGTATGGATCCCAGAAAGCTAGAGGATTTTTCAATCACTTGCGGAAAACAGGGCTTTCTTCCCTGCCAGGGCCAGCCGATACTTGATAGCTGGGGAGCACTTACAAGGCACTGTAAGTAGATATCCCTTCCCTCGAGCCCTTTCACTCTTCTAACAAATGTTCTAGTTTTCGAACCATCAGAACTTTGGGACTGTGCCGGCTTTGAATTACCTTCTGAAATATTATACACTACCGACAAGATTAACGCAGAAGTACCTGGCAGCGAGGAAGAGCCCTCGATGAGTCATGCTCAAGGGTCAGAGGAACCCGATGACCCGATCGATCGGAGCCAAGAAACATTCAACCTGTGCTTGCAACTTGACAATGATACATGTGTCGTTACTGGGTACCCTCTGGCATTTGCCGGTTTCATAGTGCCAATCGAGTGGAACTGCACCAATGAGTACTTGGAATACACAAAGTCCCTGACATCTGCTTTGTCAGTGATAATCGATAACCCAGCTGGCGAGGAACCTCTCGAACACCTCAAAAGGCTATACGATCATAAGGGTTCCATTGACAAGTCATGGAATGTCATCTCCGTCAGTCGGGATTTATATCAACTTTGGAGACGAGGGTTGTGGGCTTTGAAGTGGTTGAGTGCAGTTGCCCTGCCGGAAGATCCTTTGAAATCGCGTATAACGCTTCAGTTTCACTGGTTGAAACCATGGAACACCATCCCGACGCTCAGCGCAACTTTGAAGGATGAGAATGAGGCCCTTGGGTCCGAATCGGCACTAACGGCGAGTGAGGACATTTACCCCCCTTCTGACGAGGTATATGTTATTGCACGAGATCACAAATCGCGGCAATCTATCAAAAGTGGAGATATCTGTACCATCATCCGATTCACTGAAGATATCGACAAATGCAAACAAATGTTTGATATCCAGTGGGAGATCTGCAATGCTGCTGCCGACTCGGGCTTTACTGGACATGCTAACATCGACGAGGAAGTGGAGTGGGACCTGGACGGTGAGGAGCTGCCCAGCGAGGATGAGGAATGGGTAATGACTGATGGATCGGAGGGTACTTGGCTCCCCGGAGGCCCTGAATGATGAGGGACCACAGTTACTTGATGCATGTTTAGAGTAAGACTTGGCATATTTTATTCTACTGCGCTAAGCATTAGACCCATTTTCTAGAAAATACTGTGGTTCCGCGTGAAAAGACCTGTACCTAATGTGAGTATGTACCTCACACTTCTCCCAAAAGCATGGATGAGACGTTCGAAACACAGGAATGGCCAAGGGAATGGCGTGACGACCATCGGGATAAAAGGTACAGCGCACCATTCCTTTGTTGGCACCGACGAGTCTCGCGAACCAACACTTCGTGCGAAGGCATACTTGCCACCTGGCCAGATTCGGGCAGGGTGGTATACGAAAATCGACCGCGACGACGATGACGATCCGGAGCTCAAGGCAATCAAGGGGGAAGAGTTGGCAGAATGGGAATCCGAGGGCTAGTGTCTCTGGGAACACCGGAACAAATCTCGCAACATCGAAAACAAAGGCCGCGACAAGCGCGAGATCAATCGAGTTAGCGACACTTTCAGTTGCGACGATCCTTTATGGGCCACCGACATGTTTCTACCCGGGCATTAAAGATGTGCAGATCCACTGATGGAATGAGGTTTGTCCGTTTCTATGGACATATTGTACTTACGATGACTCGTTAGTGGTCTAAATGTACTAACAGCTCGGGAGGAGGCCCATGCTACGTTTAACAAGCCCCACTTTGCCTGGAGAAACAGACTGAAGGTCATCGGATGACGGGCGGATTAAGTAGGCAAACTGAATCTTCTCCATCATTCTCCCTTCCTTATTGATGATTTCGTTAATATGATGCACTTTTATGTCAAGGTCTTCCATCGGAATAGTCTTATGCGTTGGCTCATTCTTTCGCAGGTATCGGAGGAAATGAAGGAGCTCATTGCGGTCTCCGGTATCAGAATGCAGGTAGTCGATGATAGCATGGTCGATCACAGAGTCTTTTTATGTCATCGCTGCCGTGTTCTGAGTGTTGGCACTAGGGAGTTTGGCGGTGGTATTCAATGTAGTGAACGTAACCGAGAACGATTCAGTTGACTTCGGACAGAAGACTAGACACCAATTTAAACATCGTCTCGTACCAACTTGGGTTTTGTGATAGAAGAAAGAACGCAACGAAGGTCTGCTACTCTGGGTTTGCTTGTGACACATCTGGTGATAAAGATGCCCGCAATGCGTACTTAATAAAACAACACTTTTGATCACACGAACTGTCATTCGACAGGCAACGAAGGTCTGGGATAAGCCTTCCCTGACATATTCAAGCTTGCGTTCAAACTTCGTGACTTTGAAGCTTACACGGAACCTCATTTCCGCTCTACCCCAACAAAAGGTCTTTCGCTTTTACATGACGTCTCAACTTCTTTTGGGCTACCCACATTTAAGATTTATCTCAGGCTGGTTACGGTCGCTAGTCCTTGTTCTCTTCTACAATACTAATTGGAGCTCGGTCTCGATGCCACTCATACTGATTGTGGACTTCGTACTTCGAAAGACACTCGAGCGGAATCCTTTCCCGCTCCCTGTCCTCATCATTGCTTTTCTGTGTGTACATCCAAGGCCTGAGAAAATCATCGTTCTCCGGCCTAGGAGAAGGTGCTGGTGTTACCCGCAAGGCTGCCATCCCCTTATTCTCGGTGGAAAAAGAGCGGGCGTCAAGTTCTTCATAGGCATTCTGAAGACTGGCGATTTCTGATACGCACGCCGCAGAGACACCTTCGGGACGAAGGAGTTCAAGACGGCATCTGGGATTAGAGTTCGCCAAGAGCCTAAGAGACGAAAGACTTTTCTTACTTCATGTGGACCTTAGACTAAATCTTACGATAGTTTATTCTTAGTGCCCTAAGACTTGAGGAAAGTTATTCCATCTACGGGGCCAGTTGCCCACGTAATGGGGGCTGAACCTGGCAAACAGGCCGAGAGCTACAGGTCAGTGGCGGTCCGAATCCGCAGCTTGTTGTCATGTCAGCCACTATATACAACGCCGAGTCCCCTCAATATCTGGGTACTGAAGAGGTTTTCCAAGCCTACTCTTCGTCCAACATGCTTTCGATTATGCATTTGGAAGGCCTTTGTTAAGCATCTATCACCGCAACTGTTCGTCACAACATCAGACACAAGCAGCCCATCCGTGCCGGTCACATCCTTGTTTTCGTGACCAAAGAGAGGGAAATCGAGGAGATGTTTGTCCGTCTGCGCAAACAACACCCAACCCAGCAGGTCATTGCCATGTACGCCTCTCTCCCCAAGGCTGACCGTGACGCGGTCACTCTTGGCTTTAACAAGCCGACCATCATCGTGAGCACGAATATTTGCGAAACTAGCGTCACGATTCCCAGCGTTGAATACGTCGATGGTAGGTCAACATGATATCTTGGATTGCCATCGCTTGCCTTTTTTGCTAGAGTGTGAGCTGAAGCTAGAGTCAGCTGTCGACCCTCGGCTGTCAATGACCTCTCTACTACCAGTCGCGATCCTGAAGGACTCTGCTCGTCAGCGGGCAGGCCGGGCAGGTCGCACGGCCGATGGTGAGGTGTACAGGATGTACAACAAGGAAACCCACGACCGCTACATGCTCGACCATGCACCCCGCAACTACGCCGTGACTGACTGTTTCAAGATTCCGTGGCTTCTTGTCTTGTGTGCGAGGGACTTCGTTGTGAAACGTAAATTCTCATTCGATGCGGCGAGATGAGTCCCGTTTGAACGTCCAGTTGACTTGCTGCTCGCTACCACAAGTTCTGCAGTGTCGACATCCTTGGCAGGTAGAGAGTCGCTTCTGTTGGTCTCATCATGGAGTGCTTCATCTTTTACTTTCTTTTAACAGAGGATTCCTGAGTAATGACTTATTAGCTTGACGTACATTGCGCAACCCACGTGAAGGGGAATTTGTTCCCTGTACGGGGAATCTTGATTGAATGAATGCCCTCTCGAGCCAACCTTTCGCTTTCAATGGCATGTTCGCAGACTCAGTTCCCCTTGACCAAGACTTCCAAACAAGCTGTATCATGCCCTTCCCCAAGTGGGAGGCTATTCAGGATTTTTACCTCGACGGAAAATCGGGAACCTGATGCCAGCTCGACAAATGAGTGTCTCGTAGGCAGCTCAGCGTGCGGACCGCCAGCGTGAAGCGTCTCTTCATAGCCAGCTGGGGGCTCAAGCTCCTCCCCTGCCAGGCCTGACGCCAGGAGGATTGTAAAGGTAACGCCAGGAACTTCATCAAGAACCGCCATGAGTAGAATGGTACAACGGGTTTGGTGCTTGTGTTGAAGATGTGCTGCAGTCGATGGGTGAGTATGTAGAGAATGGAAATTAACATGTAGGAAAGGAAATCAACCTTTCCGATGTGGCCTTGGAGCTTTATAAGAGTAATAGCCTAAGAATTTGGTAATATTAGACTAGTATTTAGGCTACTTTATTTCTGTGTCCTAAATCTTAGCGTATACTGCATTCGTCACTCGTCTGGTCATTTCACTTCTGTTCATTTTGGTGAGTGTCTGATCCTCGCCCCGGCCCTGTACTCCGTCGCCAACATTACGAAGAGGGCGATGACAGGAGACATCCTTGTTTTTATGTCCGCGATGGGGGACACCAACGTTCTCTGTGTTATCCTGAAAGAGAAACATGGTGAAAAGCTTCTTGTCGTCCCATTGCACGCTCCACAAACTCCTGCCGAGCAGAAAAAGGCTACATCTCGATCTCAGCCTGACGGTTCAGTCCGAAAATACGTCGTGGCAACCGACGTCGCTGAGGCCAGTCCCACCATTCCTGGTATTGTCTATGACATCGGTAAGTCAAAACCGCCAGGTCGAATTCCACATTCAGAGTAACCATCTCGTAGACACAGGAATCGAGAAGCGTCCAGGATACAACCCGAGGATTGACATGGATAGTCTAACGACTTATCATATAACTCAAGCCTCGGCAATGCGGTCGCACTCAGCCCGGTGTGTGCTTCCGTCTATACACGAAGAAGACATTCGACGAGGACTTCGCACCCGATGTGGAGCCGACTATTTTCTCCACCTGCTTCGTGGACCAGGCTCTGAAGATCATATCAATGGGATTCGATATCCTGGATTTCAATCTCATAGAACCTCCGGACACAGAGGTTTTTCTCCGGGCTATCTCTAGTCTGCACCACATGTACATTCATCGTTAATAACTTCCACTATGCCAACCATGTTATAGGGGTTATATCTCTCTTCAAGGCGCAATCACTGAGACGGGTCGCATGGCTGCCAAGCTGCCCATACACCCTATGTGGTGGAATGCCATCGCCGAGGGGGCGCGTCTCGGCTGCACAAGCGATATCATAATGCTTGCCGCCGTCGGCAGTGTCCAGGGGTCCATGTTCTCGCGCCCCTTCCATTACGGTACCGCTGCCCATGCCGCTCAGTAGCGGTTTTCCTGCCCGACGTCCGATCGCATTTCATCTCTTCATGCGCTGCACGCGTATTGCCGAACCAAAGCATTGCGTCCGAGTGTCAGTATGGACCAGTGGTGTTTGAACGCTTTCCTCGACGGCAATATCATCGAAGAGATTTTGCGGGCGCGCAGCCAGGTCATCAAAGTCTACAACAAAATGCCACAAAGCAACGCTCACGCCGCGACATTCGATGCCGAGTACGAGACCAAGGTCGCCAAGGCTCTTGCTAGGGACCTCTATCACAACATTGTCATCCGCAAGGACGGTCATGTTTAAAAAGCAGTGCACGACAATTACGATCTTCTGATTGATGCCTACAGCGACGTTGCTTTAATGCAGCACTCATGGGTCGCCTTTAACAAGATCCAACATCATGGTAAAGCGCAAATCCACACTGTCACACAAGTCAAGCCTGAATGGATCGTCGAATTTCCATTCTTCCAGGAAGACATGCTCGGACAAAAGCGAACCGGTGGACTGGTGCAACCTCAATTCAAGCCAGCACTTGACGCGCCCTACGCTTGTGTCGAGTCACACAGTCTTAGGCGAGAGCCTCTCTATTCAACTCTCTCATCGTCCAACATGAGCTTCTTAATCATCCTTCCTATTTCTTTCACGCGAGCGATTCAACTGGTCAGCGTCTTCCACCTACCCGGTCATTCGCGCTTCCCATGATAAATTAAAGATAGGTTGCAATAACCGAGAGATATTGTCTAAGCCTTAGTGCGCTAAATAAATAAAGCACCCTAAGTGTTAGTCTAAGCGAGCATAAAGTAACCAAAATATTTCATCCCTTAGGCTCTTGGTAAAGCTTGTGCTCACTCCTGGCAGCCATTGCAAAGAATATTGCGGTGTCTATGCGCCTGGCAGATACAGCTAAGCAAGGAACATCTCTGCAGTCGTAAAATCCCACTGCTTTGTCGTAGGGAAATTCCTATCGATGATCTTGTACAGAAAGCAGCGTGATAGCATATCGCCAATCCTTACTTACTGTAGTATCTTGGCGCGCTGAGGCAGACAAATGCTTGGCGAAGATCCTTGTAATATCCAATCACCGTCCGATGTACCTCTTTGCATAACGAATATGCAGCCAACACGAGAAAATCGCCGCTGCACCTTGATCCTTCGAATCAGCCCCCAACAAAGCCTGATGTCACTTCCCAGTATCTATGGATGCGGCCTTGGAAGAGGTGCATAAAGTGTTGCCCAACCCTCTCGTGGCTTGCTTCCATACATCTATTTTCTTCCAACCGCAACAGACAGCATGTTGCGCAATCTCACAGCGGCAATTGATTACTGGGGTTTCAAATGCCCAAAGGGTGGGGATTTTTATATTTGCGAAAATGCCTGGATCGAGTTCTTTGGTTGCTGCGATGATGATCCTTGCGCCGATGGCACCGGTATATGCCAAAGCGGCGTGAAACCTTTATCCCTTGATCCCGACAACGGTTACGAGATGCCCCTCCAAACTTGTTTATCGTCTTCGTCTAGTAACGACTATTATGTTTGCTGGGGAACAAGGCCACCGTTTGTGGGATGCTGTGGTCAACAGGCTTGTGGCAATGGCTGTCCCGCCTCGGAACTTGGCACCGCTTTATTATCTCCGAATGAAACGAGGCGACGCGATCTTTTCTATCCTCCAAGCATGAACTTAGGGGTATCGCCTTCGTTGAAGATACCTTTGGAGCCGCCTTCCACAATGCTTCCCTCCTCTTTCAGAAATGTAACATATGATGCAGAGTCCGGTCGAAATGGGTCCCTGATGACACCTTACGCGGTGGCAGGAATCTGTAGTGGTATTTTAATCGCTATCTTGATCTGCATTGGCTTGTTGGCAAGATTTTGGTAGGTGTACAAACCCATTGAACCCTCAATTCAATGCTAAATTTACCAAAGGAAGAAACGGCCTGCCAAACATGCAAACGCGCAGACCTATTCCCAGATCCGCAATCAAGGATCTGATGGGAACGTCGAGAATACGAGACCTTCTCCTACCCCGAGCAGAAACGAATCGATCATGGCAGACGTTAAATCACAAAGCCAGCCAAGAAAGCTTAAACAAGCAGATGTCACTACTTATTTTGTTTGGGGTTGGAACATTGTTCTGACGTTGGTGCCCCTGTGCTTCATTGGTAAGGCTCTTCCCTTGGTTTTCTTTCTTCGCAAAAGTGATTTGCTAAATAGATACCTAGCTCTCGCAGTAGTTGTGGTCAACTTGGACGGCCAAATGAGGTCAAGCTTCGGTCAACACGTATTGGAACTGACCAAACTAAGTCCTTCATTATATCCCATCTTATTCGCTGCCGTAGTAGGCCGATTTTACAAGAACCTTGCCCGTTATTGCCTGGAACAGTCAGGTGGTGTCCGACTTGCAGTCCTGGAGCAGATTTTCGGGAGCCAGAGCTTTGCTACGGCATTGGAACGCGTCTTTTTCGTCCACACGCACATTGTTCTCAGTGTTATTATACTTACGACGTGGGCCTTATCTCCCTTGGGCGGTCAGAGTTCATCAAGAATACTTGGGTTCGGGAATGCAACGGAAGTGGCGAATGGCACTATCAATTACTTGCACCCGGCATATCAGGTGTCCAGCTACCTGGCCCATCAATCTCTCGTGGCGACTAAAGGCAGTGTGGCAGCACTTTACTCATCCAATCTTCTCTCATCGCTCGAGCAAAAGCGCTCTCCAAGGGATATGTGGGAATTACCGAAGATTCCTCAGTTCAGAGGTGATATGGAGAAAATAGGAAAGACATATACGGTCGATCTAGAGGAACTCGAAATTGGTTACCACCATTATGCATCCCTACTCGGTGTTAAGCTACGAGGCCTGGGACCGCCGCAAGAAGCGACAGAGCATAACTTTACTGTGCAGACGTCATATATCGCTCTCGACTGCAGGTTGACGGATGAGAGATTCGATCTTGACACAAATTACTGGAAAAACAAGACCACATCCGACCGGAAAGGTGAAGGGGCTGATGTTCGTCTTCGGGCTCCAGTGGCGTGGGAGGAGTGGAACGAACTTGACGAACCACCTCCTCTAGAGCTTACTTATTTTATCAAATGGCAAATGAAGGCTAGGCCATCTGGCTACTGGTCAGCTATAAACTGCACTATGCAAACGATCTGGGTCGAGACAGATATTCACTGTGGCCCACGTCCAACTTCAACAAGTTGCTATGCATATCAACAACGACGAATCAACGGCACAGAACATGAAAATCGTCCTCCAAGATTGATGCGCAAGAGGTTTGGTGCGCTGCAACAGGCACTGGCATACTGGCCTGAGGCGTCAGGTGATAGCGGCTTCGATGGACCACTGGCCACGGAGAATTACATCATGGGTGAACTCCATCCATATTCCAGGCAGGACTACAGAGACTGGAGCGGCGTGAGCCAGCAGGAGTGGGACTTCTATAGTGAATCCAGAAGACTCACCACAGCCTTCAACACTTTCTGGGATGCAACTTTGAATCCTCTTGGACATACCAACGTCTCATTCGGCGCTCTCAACAGCAGTAACACAGCATATGAAGACGAGTTCAATCTTGAGCCTTTCATGAACGCAACTGTCGGAACCATGACTCGGACCTTTGAGGTATACCGTGCGAGCCAGCTTTGGGTCGCTATTCTCCTCACAGCGACAATATTTCTTCAAGTCCTTGCGATTCTAGGTCTTGTGTTAGAGGCTATCATAGTCGGGCCAGAGGTTCTCGGGTTCGCCAGCTCGTTAACACGCGACAATCTCTATGTACCTGTACCGCCTGTGAACTCTGCTCTCGATGGAGCGGAGAGGGCGAGAGCGTTGGGTGATATTCGTTTACAGCTCGCTGATGTGGGCCCTCGGGAGGAGAGTGGGTACATTGCTGTTCATACACTTCAGAACAACAAAGTGGAAAAGGTGTCGGCAGAAGATTCGGAACAGCAGGCGGGTGCTGATGAGGCTGTTGAACATCTTGATACGAGACCACTGAGTCGAGAGAGGTTGTATAGATAGTTTGGGATGCCTGTAAGGACGAAACGAATAAAACTATAATTGGCGGGTGTGCCAGACCGTGCTACCAGGGTCAGCTCTTCCTTGTGAAAGCTGCGATGATTCAAATCCCAGGAGAGCTACAAGCCCACCGAGTGGAAGGTCTACTGGGGATACATCAGCAATGACCTTGTTTTGGGCTGTCAGACTGCAGTCCAATTTTTATCTACGAGTAGTGCGATTCGATAAAAATACCGGGGATAAAACCAGTTCAAGTTTGTCCAAGTTGTAAGGTCTTCCAGGAAGAGTAACTTGTATCCACAAGGAATGTAATTTCCATCAGGACTTGGCGACGACAACAGTAGACTAGCTGCGGAAACTAGCCGATCTTTCGGAAATAATAGTGTCTTGGAAGAAGTGACCCACCTACTCCGGAACTTAGCCGCCCTGATGCGGAACTCGGAATTGCTCTTGTAGACCAGAGTCCAGGGTAAATATTCATGATAAATAGCAACGAAAAAGGATTCCACCACCAACCTGGGTACGGAGCGATGTATGTGCAAAAATAAAGAATAAAGTAATTTTGATTACTATACAAATCAAAGCAGTAAGAATTCGTCCTGAACCTTTTGATGAAACAGACGCGAGTCTTTTCGCTCCATGTTTTGTTTATGTCGATCATTACAGCAATGTTAGCAAATACGATTTTACAAGCTACTTTCCACATCTCACATAAATCTCAATATTCAGAGTAAGGCCGATCAGTCTTTTTGGACTTCTAGGTATCTACGCAAACGGAAACTTCTATCTGCAGAAGGATAGTATTTCGAGTCCTGCTGAGACAGTTTGTAACTTCGTTGGGCTGGAGACTCTTATCTATAGTCTTATCTAATCGGCTCTTATCGCATCTTATCTTATCACTAAGCGTATCTCTATTTTCAGAACCATATCATGAGCAGCCACATTACCACATCACCGGCCACACCTTGTCAAACTTATGACAAGTTCAATATGACCCAGACTATTTTGGAGCTATCAAATAACAGGCGAAGAGATATATGAAAAGGCAATTTTCTTCGTCGTGGTAGATAATTGCTCCCCCACGTGGTCACCTACCAGAAAAAATCACGATGTCCGAAAATTGATGTCAGAAAATGATGAAGATTGACCGGTCCCACTGATCGACTTGGTTCCCACGGAGATCTTTCCGGCTTGGTCAGTCCCAAACCAGTAGAAACGGGCCTTGGTCCCTCTGACTGGGCTGAAAAAGTCCACTATGCCCGACATAGATCGACTTACAGTCTTAGTGCGGCCCGTAAGCGGGTGATCAGATAACAAGCTATAGTAAGCCACATACTTAATCATTAACAATTTGACTGTAACCTGTATTTCAGACGAGCTGATAAGTCCTGAAGATGTCGATCATGTTGGTAAAGCGGGGTATCACTCCAATTTTCTCCCCAAGATTTCGCTTAAAGATCTGGTGTTCCCAGTCTGGGCGTAGGCGACACCCTAGATAGTCAGTTCATCGCTTGCAGTAATTTTGGGATGGCTACCATATCCTCGCAATCTGACCTGAGGGTGAACAGTCCAGAGGTCATCAATCCCGCTGGGAAGGCGACAATACAGGAGTCTGAGAGTCATGTTCCCGTCTGCGACTGGACTGAAAAGGGTGAGCGAAAACTGAGAAGAAAGTTAGTATCTCTTCACCCTAGTATTATCTGCCACCTACTGACATACCATGACAGAATTGACTTTACAGTCTTGCCAATTCTTATGCTTGGCCTCTTCGCATTGCAGCTCGACAGGGGAAATGTAGGCTACGCCATGACCACCAGCTTCACCGATGATCTCGGCATAACGAAAGACATCGTCAACTACGGCAACCAACTCATGCTAGCAGCCGTCGTTATCTTCGAGATCCCCTTCAATATGGTTCTATCGAGAATCGGACCTGCGCTCTGGCTTATTATACAAATATTCGCATGGGGAACAATTGCGACAGCCCAAGCAGCTGTACACAACAAATCAGCATTCTACGCGACGCGGTTTTTGCTGGGAATGTGGGAGGCTGGATACCTAGCCGCTGCGCTGACCATAATCGCATCATTTTACACCAGGAAGGAAATGGCTCTACGGGCAACGCTGGTTTATGTCGGAAACTACTGCTCTGCTGGCGTAAGTGGACTGCTCGCCGGTCTCATCTTCAGAATCCCAGAACACCACGGCTTGAAAAAGTGGCAATGGCTTTTTCTCATCGATGGTATCTTTACCATATTGGTTGGCGTTGTCTTCATCTTTATCATGCCTCGCTCGACGACCGACACGCTTCCACTCGCTGGTATCAAAAAGTTCGACGTTTTTACCGACAAAGAGAGAGATATCCTTGCCAAGCGCGTCGTTCTTGATGATCCGCGCAAGTCAGTCAAGCTTTCTGGTATCAGCCCCATGACTGCTTTGCGCATTTGCTTGACCAACTTTCCTATGTGGGGTCATTTTGCCATCAACGCTGTCAACATTACCCCTAAGGGAGGGTTGGTCTTTTACACACCCACCATCATAAAGAACCTCGGCTTTTCTCCCTCTACTGCCAGTTTCTTGTCAGCCGTTCATAATTTCGGAGTATGTATCTTGTCAATCTTTGTGTCTTGGGTCAGCGACAAGACATTGCTACGAGGTCCGGTCTGTCTACTATGCGGGGTGTATTCCCTTGTATTCGCCGGTGTCCAATATGCTGTTGTCGGAAGCAGTGATGTCTGGATGAAGTACGCTATCCTGACACTCCTCAATTCCGGTGTGGCAATTGCCCAGGCATTAAATGATGCGTGGTTTAGCATCAACACTCACGATCCTCAGATCCGATGTATTGGTATTGCTCTGGCTGTTACGGGTTCCAACGTTGGAGGACTCGCTGGACAAAACATCTTCCAAGAGAATGACGCTCCGTACTACCCCAAGGGCTTTCTGAAGATCCTGTGCCTTTATGCTGGAAGTATTGTGCTTATTGCTGGTATGATATTCTACTACTGGAATGATAATCGGATGATGAAGAAGGCGGGTGAATTGGATGATGTTGATGAGGCCGAGGGTTCGGATAGGGTACAGAGGAAGAGAGTTAGGAATCAGCTATGAGAAATACGAATGTTTCATTGCCAAGAGGCTGTTGGAAGGTATCTCGAATCAACAGGCCGCAGGTGATGTCGTTTCTCAGCTTATCCTTGCCCGACCAGGTAGATCCATCAGTCATTTTCAACCCCGCACACCACAACAATTTGGCTTGTCATGAGCTGCTGCACGTTCACAGAGAGGTGGACCTCTAGGCGATGGCCGATGTAACGCCCAACGAATTATGTCGCCCCACGTATTTCATCGGCGAGAGGCATGAGAAGGCTGCGTGACAGGCTACTTGACGCCTGTGGTTTCCGCGCCCCTAATCATCTGATGTATCGGTTTCACGGTAGCATACGATATCTAATCCGATGGTCGGAAGACAAGGACAGGTTTGAGCTTGAGAGGGCCATTGCGGGCTGGATGCCAAAGATAAAGACAGAGTTTGAGTGGAACGGTTAAATTCTGTACATTTGATGACATGTAAAATATCATTACGTTGCTATTACAATTGAATCGCAAGTACCCATAAGAAAGCTGTGGTATTTACAGATGTATCAGGATTCATGCTTGAAACTATAAACTAGGACTAATTACAACATCCTCAATTTCTACTCCACTTATTTCTGTCATTGCTGGTTAGAACTAACCTACTATTTAATACTTATCTGCTTAGACTCAATGGAGGTTGTAGAGCCTTAAGGTAACAAGAACTACCTGAACCTTACCAAGACTTATAGATGAGAGTAGGTATTCCTTAACAAATGTCAGGCCCAGAAGCCTTCCGGTGCCTAAAGAGATGTCAGAGTGTTTGGTGCCTAAACATTTAACGAAAAAGGTTTCTTGCAATGATCGTCTGCCACCTTGCTTTTCTCATCTTGGCACAGGTGGAATCTAGGGATTGCGAGCAGGGGTGATGTCGCATACCCTACCAACACATATCTCGAACTCGACAAGAAAGGATATATCTGCTTTAGGTATTCAAGAAATCTACTCACAGAGACATAGCTCAAAGAGAAAACCGAGCTGTTGATATAATGCCTGACAGCAAACGCTGTCGCTGTCTAATTGTTCGCAAAAGAATCAGGCAGAGTTGTTGAAGATTTGACACGTCAACCAAAGGTGGGCCCTAATTTCAGCTGACCTGAATATTGCAGGAGCTGAACGAAAATGGTTTACCAAAGGGCAGTGATCTTCGAGGGTCTGATCGCGTAAATCACCAACAAGTTCAACTCGGTTTCCTGACCAAATAATAACCCTTTCTCTCTACGTCCTTCATCGAGTTCCATACCAATTCTTTTTACAGGACACTTACTTTTCTCCCTACCAGAACGTCCCTAATGATCATGAGGCCCTCTAAGAAGTCAGACCATGAGAGCTTTTACAAGGCCATCAACGATAACAACGTTAAAAAAGTTAAATCGCTTCTGGCCTCGAATGCGGAATTGCAAAATGCCACAGGCGACCTCACGATAACCCTTGAGGACTCCGAGACCGCCGAATATTCTGCCTCTCCACTGGCTGTGGCGGTAGCATGCAACCGGATTCCAGTTGTCCGATTCTTTCTTAGTCATGCGCAGGCTGTTGGCATTGACTGGCCAACTCAGAACGAAGGCTGGTCGGCGCTGCATTTTACTGCTCGCTACAATTACCAAGCCAGCTTGGATCTGCTCCTAGCCAGCAACCTAAACGTCGACCTACCTGACAAAAAAGGACTGAGCCCGTTGCATCTAGCCTCTAGATATGGTCGCCTTGAAGTGGCCAAGCGTCTTATAGATGCAGGCGCGGACGTTAGCAGTCGCGATGCTGAAGGAAATACTCCGTTCCACATGGCTTCCATGTACGGTCAAGTGGACATTCTGAAGTTATTATGGGAGAAAGGGCCCTCAACTCAGATATCTGATGAGAACGGTTACTCCCTTCCAGCGTTACACCTGGCAGTCGTAAATGACAGGCGCGATGCAGTACCGTTGCTATTAGAGCTTGGTGCAGACATGTCGCAAGGAGTTGGCAAAGATAAAGACACAGCTCTACACCACGCCTGTTCACATCGTTTGTCAGAAATGGTCACGCTGCTAATTGGCAAGGGAGCGAATATTCATGCAAAGGATGCTCACCTCAATACACCCTTGATGCAGTCGTGTTGGGACCCGGACCCGGACATTTTCAACTTGCTCCGAAACGAAGGTGCATTAACAACAGACTTGAATATACATAGGCGTACCGGTTTTCATGCGGTGGTTTTGTCTCAGAGACCATTTGGCGAAGAACACCGGGATGTTGTTGCGCTTTTAGTAGGCTTAGGCGCTGACATCAATCAACGCGACATCTTTGGTTTCTCGCCCCTTTTCCTTGCCTGTAAGGAGCAATGCTCTAAGATGATCAATCTTCTACTCGACTTTGGCGCCGATATAGATCAGAAGACAAGTGCTGGAGATGGCCTCACCGCTCTCATGGAAGCATGCTGCAACCCAGCTAACGAACCCGTGGAGATACTACTTCGCAGAGGGGCCAAGTTGGACCCTGTCAACCCTCATGGTCTAACTGCCCTGAATCTGGCTTGCGTGAAAGGCCAACTCAAGCACCTCGACAAACTAATCAGCAATGGTGCGGATGTTGCAACCCCTGATCGACATGGCCACACAGCACTATGTGCCGCAGCTAACAAAGAGCACACAAATATCATGCTACGTCTCTTGGAATCCCCGCGATTCTATCCAGAATATCCAGCAGATCCAACATATTCCACAGACCAGAAGATCTTCATGGCGAAGGAGCAGCACGATAAAGAAGTTGAGGGGCACTTGATGCGCGTTGTTGAAAGCAATTTGCACAAGACGCTGTCGAAGCTTTATGTCATTATGTATTGGGCTGTTGCTCACGGTCGGATCAAACTGGTTCAAGAGTGTATTTCTCGCAACACAGAGGTGCTAAGTTGGGAAAGAGAGGGCTCTACTTGGCTCCACGTTGCTGCTCTGCATGCACAGTCTCGACTGATAACTGAGGTATTCTCCGATTTTCAAGCATCCAAGGAGGCCGCGGGTAAAGTGACACCTCTCCACCTGGCGGTAGGCAGTGCTAGTTTTGAGACCGTTTCATGTTTATTGAAGCAGATCGGGTCTCAATCTCCACAGCACACAGCCAAGGAGATTGCCACTACGATTTTCTTTCGCGATGGTCATGGTGCTTCGCCGCTTAGCATCTCCATCCATAGAAACCACACCAGGATTACTGAGCTGTTTTGGACCATGATACAGGAATTTGGAAGGGGCGAGACACTCTATTTGCGCGAATATCCGAGTGATGCCCTTCAAATTCTGGAGACCCTTGCTCAGTACGAAAAGCCTGGCAAAGAGAACGTCTTGAAGCACCTCCTGCGGCAATGGTGCACCAACCAATCCTTGACAGAGGTGGAGAAGGGGGAAAAGCTGCGTAACTCACTCGATTGGGCTATCTACTGTTCCCAGCCAGTTGTGGTCTGGTGGTTGTTATCTAAGGGAGGTTACTCATCCAGTCGCACTATTGACCATGCCCAGAAGCTTGTAGAACTTTCAGGCTCGGGAACCCAGGGAATCCTGAAAATGCTACTACACAATCCACTACCGGCCTTGAGCAATATTTCCAACCCAAATTCTGATCCGATACCTGAATTACCAAAGCCTAGGAATGCGGATAGCCCTAGCCTGGCACTAGAAGGCATTATTATCGAAATCTTCTTCGATGGTGAAGTCCGAAGTGCACGGTATTCAAATGCAACCAGCAAGAATATGATTTATGATTCCGGGCCAAACGAGATCACGAAGAACTCCGCCAACTTGGACGACTGGGATTTGAATTGCTTAAAGCGAAAAATTGGCTCACTGGTACAAGAGTCTGGAACTATGGGAGACTTACTCAAGGCTTGGTACTCTGATATCCCCCAGAGCACCAGTACCAACAATGGAAGACCTTTGACTCGCCTTGGCGAGAGTCTTGAACTTCGCTGGATCCACCTTCCCGTAACCGAGGTAAATACCATTCACTCCATCCAGAAGCTTGAGAAAATTGTCAGCTAACGAGTCTTCTACCCGTAGTTACAGTTCATGCGAGTAAGTCATCTAGTAATTCGCTCTATGTTTCCGAGCCTAATGAATTTTCGTCAAGGATCTACTTACGAGGTTGTCCTGCGACTCAGAACGCTCTGCGATGGACCATCAATCTTTGATGCGTCACTTTGAACGAAGTTGGACCCATCTAGCGGCTGGCGGAGGACAACATTACATGAAGCCGCAGTGTGTGGTATGTTGAGTGATACATAACCTGACAGGTTGACAATGTACTGACGTACGAATAGAGGAATGGCAGGACTTACTCTAAGAAGGACTCCAGTGCCATGTCCCAGGACCCCAGCGTTTGCACTGCCGTCTATGTATGTCCCTGATCGAAATTGACCGGGATGTATACTATAATGACAACGATGTAACATAGATGCCATACGTGAAGACAGGCTACTATCAACCTCCCACAAACCAAGAGAAAGACTGCTGCAACTATGATGGAAAGCCAGAGGGGTCAGGGCAGTGTCAAAAGCCAGCCAGCTCTCGTGAACCGATAGCAACGGCGCACGAGCCAATGACACTAGATCAGTACTACTACCCAACATTGATCGACACGGATTGGAGAGACAAAGATCAGGTCTTGTCAAAGTACCTGACCTGGAAGTCTAAGGAGCTGCGTGACAAACTTTCCAAAGGAGAGAGTGAAAGAACGGCCACTGAACCTGCAGACCAAACTGTAGAACAGAATCCGAGAAGGATTCTGATGGTTGATCAAGTATGGATGTGGATAATTGATGAGAGTATGGAACTGAGGCGAGTTCTATGTTTGAATCACGCTGACAAAATATCAGAGACAGTCATCACGGCTTCGACAGAAACAACGCCACTGGACGAGAGACAAAAAGATAGCCTTCTCCGAACCGTCCTAGATCACATGATATACGGCGAAAGTCACGACAATTCTGATCGTCCTAGATCAGTCCATTCAATCATGGAGTTGATACTTGGCGCTGCGACGGGCTTCTTCGATAGGAAGTTCATACCCTTGCCAGGTAACCCAAACTCGGTGTTTAAGACACCCTTGGAGGTGTTTAGAGAGTACTTACGACACGCTGTGAGTTAGCCGTTTAGGTATTATACCGTATACACCTAACCCATTCGAACAGGCGGATCGAGAAATATTTCTCTATCAAACCTTCCTCCAGGAGCTAAACAAAACAGACCGGCAAAGGAAACAGGATGAAACTGACGTTAACAGCGTCATTAAAAAGCTCCCGTTTCACCCCTTCAGTTCTCCATCAAATCCGCACAGCATCTCTCCCGAAGCTGCCCTTCTCAACATCACCCGTGACATCCACGATGAGCTACATATGCTCAAGTCCCTTGCGGAGGATCAAGAGCTAGTTTGGAAACGGGCTTTTGAAAACCGCCAACACTTCCAGTATCACCAGCCTTGCAGGCCAACAAACGTCAAGAAAGACATTGAAGATATGCTGGAAGAGGTAGAGAATATCAATGACTCGGTGAGAATACCTACTTGACGATCATTGCTGGTTTACAAAGCTGACTCAGGAACAGATCAACACACTGCTTGACTTACGACAAAAGCAGGCGAGTATCACGCAGGCCAATGATACAGCGAAACAGTCTAATACTATATTTGTGTTTACGATAATCACAATCGTGTTTGTGAGTGGTATCTACAAGGCACTAACACTGCCTGGAAACCTTCGAATAACCACTTACACATACGCAGCTCCCTCTCTCATTTTTATCATCATTGTTTGCCTTGGACGTGGCCAGCTTTCCGCACGAGTCTGGTGCTCTCAAGTATCAAGGGTGGTGGCTTTTCCCGATCCTCTGTGAGTCATCAGCGCCGCTTATGGGGATGAAACACTGAAGTATACAATTAGTCGGCGCATCGGCTGTTGTCTCCCTCCCCACCATCTTAATCGCTTGGAAGGTTAATGACATCTCGGAATGGTTCCGACTGCCACGAAAAAGAGTGTCGGAAAAGATCGATGACAAGAGTGAAGAACAGGAAATGGATGATCGAAGGACACGGGGTCTTAGAGACCTCGCTAGGCGGACTTTGAATCGGCGACGGAGAGCCCCTGGAAACCAGGAGCCTGGTTCACGGGTATGATAGACACATGGCCTTGAGCTCAGCGGCCGTATGTGATGATCGATAGTAGCGATGATGAAATAGCGAAGGCAAGCGAGAGGGATCTTGGGGTAAAAGCTAGAGCTGATTTGGAGAATTGTCAGGCCTAATTGTAGCTTCGAGATGCATTTCCGACTAATTGATGAAGCTATCTCAAGCTTGTCTGACAAACTGTGTCTTGTGGGATTTGAAAAGGTTAGATCGGTCCAACACTACGCCAGTAGATGGCCGAATGAAATCCACCTCAAGATTATTAGCATCTTTGAAGCGAATGGTCGCATAGCTAAAGTCATCTGCATATGCAAATGCATTTATAGGAGTTTTCTTCCCAACCGCACTCAGTCCCTCAATGTTTCCCGCACCTCCAGCCACGATATACATCGGAGCTTTTGGATCCTTCATTCCAGCAGGGTCAGCAGTCCCATTGTACGTGGGATAGAAGCGCTGTGAGTTGTGCACGTGGCCAAAGACGGCCAGATCAACGCCATACTTGTAGAGCAATCCCTCAAAAGCTTGCTGACAAGGCTTGCAGCCTTCATCGCCGGTAGTGTACCATGGGCGATGGCCTGCGACAATTACCCAGGGTGTGACTTTGCGGTCAACCGATGCCAGATCAGCTTCGAGGAACTGTATCTGTTGATCGGGCCTGCCGAATGGTCCGCTGTTGAGGTTCGCCGAGCCACCTGGCGCATCGGGTGCATTGGGGAAGTCGGTCTCAGTGTCAATCATGACTACATGCGCCATTCCGTACTCGAACGAAAACCAGAACGGAGGGTTAGAGAGCTCCTTAGCCTTATTAGCATTAACCCTTGCTGTGGTATCGGAGGATGTTGATGTGAAAGCGACAGGCATAGATTGGCCGAATCGGTGCATGAAATCGGTGAAATTCTTTTGGCCCTCAGGACAAAGTTTGTTAAGAATTGGAACTTCCTGGCATGCAGCCTCATGATTACCAGGGCTGACCATGTAAGGCTTCCGCCCAGATATGGGAGCCAGCTGGTCGTAGAAAGTCTCGAGGATTGCTTGATATGCTTTCTGGCCTTCAAGTAAGTTCTTTGGCTTGAGGAACCAATCATCAGCGTACGCCAGGTCTCCAGGGTGAATGATAAATTCATAGTCATCAGCTGTTGTGGCAAGGCGGCCAATAGTCGTGTGGTTCAGAGAAGGTTGAACGTTGGGGATGATATCACGCTTGGAAGCATCACCCTTGATGGTGAAACCGTCATCACCATAGACTCCGAGATCAATAATGGCGTTCACTGCAAACGGCGTTTTGTCACCGGCTAAACGAGGGCTGAGAAATTGATCGATGGTTGAGCTTTTGGACACAATCTTGTAGTAATAAGTTGTTGCTGGGGAGAGATTGTCAAGGGTGACGGTGTTGGCCCATGTACGGGACGTGGGATATGTCAAGGATACTTTAGAGCATGCTTGCTGGTTTAGTGCGTCTTTGGAAGTGCCATAGTTGACGCAGGACTTGTCTTGTTTGGCATATGTGTTCCAGCCGATGGTCACACCTAAGAGGTTTAAGCATAGGAACAGGTCATATATGAAAGTGAAACTGACTGTTTGGTCCGTTGAAAGCGAGCCGTTGTTGTACAGGTGTTGATAGGTCCGACGGGATAGGAGGAAGACTAGCTTTAGCGAGAGCGCCAGCCACAAAGAAAAGTAAACTGGCCATCGCGGTTTGCATATGAGCCATGTTTCTCTGATTAAAGTTCAAGTGATTGAGAAGCCCGGCTCGGTAGCGATACATTGGACTTCCTTTCTAGTGATATAGGCTTCATACACACATTTTATACTCCCGTGATACTTATCTCCAATGCAGTTCGTGTGCCGGATAGCCGGCTCGCTATCTTAGATATTCCCCATCGAGAAAGAGTACCGACGTGATGCAGATGTGATATATTGGGTGCAACTTATATTCCATGGTACCTTTTTCGCCCGTGGACATTTGGGGTCTTTTCATTGGTTCCTTGATTTGACTTTGTCTTTTGTTAGATATCCTCCCGATTCTCATTGGTGGAGGACCGCAGTTAGTCGGTCACCCAGAACGGTAGGTAATGGGTTCTGGTGGGACCTTTTGACAACAGTCTCGTGCCGAGGTTCCAGTGTTATATCTGTGAACCGAAACTATCCATAGCTGCTAGGTGTAATGCCCACATGCTCTGAGGTTTTGCCTCATTATAAATTACCAACCTGCCTGTTTAGAAACTAACTCCAAGGCCTATAGTGTACAACCCGTGAGGCCCATTAGGTAATCTTAATTAGGACGAGAGGCTTTGACTTTAGGAGTCATTGCACGGGGTTCTTCCAAGACAAGTCCAAACGTATTTACGTTCAGCACTGTTGAGGTGGGTCTGTCAGACCACCTTCGCGCAGATAACTTCGAGACAGTCCAATCCACGGAGGAAATGGACAATTCATCGAAAAGTCACGACCACATCAGTGGACAAAACTCCGAGACATGAAGCCATCAAGGCCCATCAAGCCTTTTTGGCATTCGATGTCAAATTAAAGATCCGGTATTGCCTCTTTCCAGAGAAAGTCTTGCATGTCTTGAACCTTATGGGGCTTGTGATGAAGGATGGAGACTTTATTGTAAGTCGATTATTGTTCAACCAGAGCTCGTCAGGCCCTGCCTTGGGATAGCGTGTGGACATTACTTGGTAGAGCCTTTATTGTAGACTTAGATTTAGATATAGTCTCTCTCCCATCGTTCCCTTTACAGTTCAACGGCAATACATCTGAAAATGCCCGCAACGCGTAGACAGGGAAAGCAACGGATCACCTTTGACGAAAGCTTAAATTCACCGAGATGTACCCATCACATCTATCTACCAATAAATTTAATTCGATGAACATTAAACATGCTCAGTTCAAGGTACCGCCTAAACGCCAATAACCGCAAAACAGAAAATACGCTTCGAGAATCGACCAACAGCGTCTCCACCTCACTGCATTCTCACCCATGCAGACACTTGCATATAAAGCCATTTCTTTGCGTACATTACACTTTCGCTTCCACATCGATAGTCAGACTTTTGCTAAGGAGGAATTCCTGCAAAGTATACAGATTAAACAACACAACATAACATTGATCTCTTCTCTCAATATGACTGCAGATAACCTTAATCTTCATTTCCTAGACCGAAACTGTAGAGAAGGCCTCCGAAACGACGTGCATCGTATCTACAGAATCTGTGCCGGCTAGCCCTACGATCCAATCCCATGTCACCTGCATGAACAGTGGATTGCAACACTCGTCGGATGCCTCACGTCAGCCATTGAAAGTTTCCATACGCCTGAATGCCCTCATAGAATTGACGACCTGGCGAATCATTTGGAAACAGAAACCGATCCTGTGCCAAGAGGAAGCGTGACTGTGGACGCAGTCAAAGCCCCATCCAGGAAGAGCTTTTCGTAATGGACTTAGACTTTCTTCAACTACCATAACTCTTCTGTGTACGTAACCTTGGCATCATATGTTCTCTGCTTACACGGAACCCTATAATGACGATTCCTCTGCATAGATAGAACCTTTTTCTACCTTACCGAAAGAAAGTATCTTAGCTGGATATAAATGCCTTCTTTACCCCTTCCAATTTCTTTCTTTTCTGACTACTAACATCGACGACCAACAAGAAGTATCAAGGACACTTCAAAATGACACTTCACAACAGCAACAGCAACAACAACTACGCTTCGGGTAACGGGAGGTGGCACAATATAATGGTTCGACCCTACATCGGCAATGCCACTATCAGCATCGCTCAACGTGAGCATCCCTATTATACATCAAGATTGCCGGGAGCATACCGACCAGAACAGAACGGTGTCCAACCTTCTGGACATACTGTCTCGTCTTCCGGTCCCGTGGACACCAGTTCAGTGCCAAATGAACGAACAGCTACCACGGCAGCACTCGTTGAGACCCCGGACGATGATGACGACGATGACGATGACGACTATGATTATGACTCCGGATTCTGCGAAGAGATGAGCGAGAACGACAGTGACAGCACAATGAACGATGACACCCCGGACTCGTCTGTCGACAGTGGTGAAGAAGCCAATGATGGAGACAAGACAACTGCAATTCCATCAGCCACCGACGCTCAACATGAGGACCTCGCCAGCCTCACCCAGCAGCTGAACTCCGCCAAGACTTACCTCGCCAAAGTAAAGAACCTGATGTCTAAGACCAGGGAAACCCTTGATCTTGTCGACGTCGATGAGGAAGCTGTGTTCGCTAATTACGCAAACCCCGATATCTCCGCTGCAGAAGCGGAAAGGTACTCCTTAGAAAAGAAGCTTGTGTTGGATATTCTCAAAAGAAAGTCAACCAGCATGTATGGTGCTGATCTTGATCCGGATTTCCAGCAGGCTTTGGACAACGCCGCGGCTACACTTGCTGAAGCAAGAGTGGACACCATCAAACAGCACGAAAAGTCTATGCAGCTCCATCATGCCCTCAATTACATCAAGTGGGAAAGGACATTGGCGGAGCTTGAGATCAAGGACTCCAACAGGTCTATTCATTCTATTCACAAGCAGATTAAGGAACTGAGTCAGAAGATCAAAGCTATCAAAATCATCGATCAAGTCAATGCACTTGGGGTCGAAGGGATCAAGACGCTGATGGCAACTGGGAATGAGACTCTGGAGTGGTCTTTCGGAATCAAATCTGACGTCAAGGACGAGGATGAAAAGTGCCCATGCTGTGATTCTGACATAGGGGAAGAGGACGAGTGTGATTCCTGTCATTGCGACTGCGAAGAAGAGGCCAACTAGGTGGAAATGTTGATGGAAATCGTTTGTGGGACATTAGGTCATGTTTCTTTTCATGTTAGATCTCGACCTGCTTAGCATAAATCTACCCAATCTCACCTCGCCCACTCTCAATGCTACAGTATTTCTCATCATTAGTGACCAGCTTCATAGGTAACCTTTTGGAGCCAGGCTCTCACCCTTGTCTGCTCAGCGTTTTACGCACGTGCTATTTGTCTGATCTCCCTCTACACAAACGTTCTGCTATTCGTGTTATCTTCAGTTGATCTTCTAATCTAAGTTTTTCCGAGGTGTAAGTCCAGGAACTCTCGTTTCCCATCCCGATGGAAACTGTGAGTCTATTTATCAGATGTTCCGCGACTCCTCTAGAACTTAGTATTATAAAAGATTATGTAGGTGAATATTTCAATGTTATATAATAATATTGAACCCATTTTGAACTAGATCGTTGCCATAGACCAGCTATGTAAGAAGGATAGGATTGCAATTCTCTGTCCACCAAACAGAGTCGAACCTGTAATCATCGACCGAATATTTCAGCACAGACAGAATCGGATTACCCACTGTCTTATGAGAATCTGACCTCCTCAAAGTTTGCGTTAAAGCGTCTAGCTGGAATAATGCTACAATCCTCTACGCCGGCGGCCGGCATCCTGTTTTAACCTTGTGAGCCTTGCGATGGGGTTTCTTGGTCATAGTTGGTTGAGCAACTGGAAGCTTGACGACATTAGATTCTTTTGGCAAATGTAAAGTAGTTGCCGTGGGAGAGGCCCTGGTTTGCGTGATGGGCTTGGACATAGTATCGGGACGAGCGAGAGATGCTGGGACTTGGGTGCCTTGGGCGACTGGATAGTGGATCTTGGACGACGCCACCGAGGGCAAGGCGGACGATTCCAGTGCCTGAACATCGGACTCGTCTAAGTGGTAGAGGAGAGAGCCCCAGCCGAGTCCATCATAATGACCCGAGCCCTCTCCCCAAGATCCAGCTCCACCTTCGAATCCACCGAAATATTCCAAGCTCTTGTTCAGATAGGCGGTAGTCCAGGGAGCGTCGAGACCTTTGATTTGGACATAGTGAGTGTAGAGCAGCTCCCATGCTGGCCGGATCGCACCGCGAGAGGCATCGCTTATAACATCGAAAGAAACAATTCCGTTGGTGTATGGCTCGAACGGCACATCGTTACCCAAATTGTATCGCGCAAAGTACTCGGCTCTGAAGAGATTTTAGTTAGCAGTGTTCAAATGAGTCAGTGAGGGACACCTTTCACATACCCGAGAAGAATTCGGCTGTCATTGTAAGAGAACAAGTCTTCGCCTTGATTCCACGCCTGCTGTCCAATGGCTCCCAAAAGCTGGAAGTTCATTCCCGAGTGACCTTGATCGCGACCAGACTCTTGACCTTGCCCAAGCGGCTTGCCAGTCCCCGGCTCCTTCACAATATTCGAGATGGCGTTGTTGATGGCTCCGTTACCAACACCGTTCTTGAAATAGTCAATGGTAAAGTCCCAGGTTGTCTGGTTGTCGGTGACAACAGCGATGGCAAGGGCAGATGCAATGTTGCACTGTTCCCAGTTTGCAAAGAAGTGTTTGACATTATGTTGCGATCCGAGTCTTTGATTGAGAAAGTCGAGGTTCATTGGCAAAAATACTTCGTCAAACATCTTGACAACCTTTGACCGACCTGTCTCGACAAAAGGCTTGTAGTCATGGAGAAGTTCGGCGGCGTTCGCAAGTTCATATCCCTGCAGACCTGCAGTAAGATACGCATCGTCGCCACCACTCAAGACTTCCAACTTGTCTGCCCAAGCGACAAGGATATCGGATGCAGCCTCGGCAAATCGCTCCTCTCCGGAAATCTTCCAGCGCAAAGCGAGGTTAAAGGCAGCTGCAGCGTCGTGCCAGAGGGCCTCTCCATTCTCACCTCGATTGACTTCTTTTACTGCATTGTTTTTGTACTCCGTGCTGGAGAATGGGATGCTGGTCAGCTTCTCCCAAGATGCCGTCCAGGGCTCTTTCCTGGCAGTAAGCTTAGTCTGGATACGATTGATATCCGATTGAGATACCAAGAGACCAGGGTGAGTAAAAGCGAAAATGAATGTAGGGAGGAAACAAATGAAGAAGAAATGAGCGAATGCCATGGCGAAGCGAAGTTTTGAAAGAGCGTAATTTGACAAACAGAAAGAGTGAAAGATAGAAGAATATCGCTGCTACCATGAGAGAAGGCCGCTGAATAAATATGTCCCATCTATGATCATCTTCAAGGTAACATCGTGACAATCACATTGCTATACGAGTAAAGATCCCTACTAGTTAAGCGCGTAAATGCCCCGCCTACCGGGCAGTAGAATGCTTGTCGTCTCATCTTCGGCCGCTAAAATGAACAGGCCTGTCTCCAGAACATTATTTTTTAGGTTGTGTGCAGCCAATTCATCGATTGTCTAATGCTTTTTGAGCTTTATTCCGGAACTTAAATACACGGACAGTACCCACATCCAATCAAATCTGGACGACAACGTAATCGTAGCATCTGAAACAAGCCACAACTGGAAAACCCCTGTGCATGTGCATGGAAATCTATTGTAAATCTTTTCCCGGGCGTAGCTAGTCATCGCGTTTAGCTTGAAGGCAAGGTGGGGTATCACTCCTGTCAAATATCGCTAACGCTAGGAACCCCAGCTCCCGTTGGAACATGCCTCCATTACATGAAAGTATAGTTTCTTTTCCAAGGAAGCCTATCCAATAGTACAGTACTCTAGTCTACAGGAGTCTCAACCATCAGAGGTTGAAATGTTGTTAAGTCCACCATCTGGATCCGTGATAGTTCCGAGAATTTCAGCAAGATCTTGAGGGTATGTAATGCGCTGAAAAGAGTCATGTTCTACGTTGAAGAAATAGTACGTTCCGCCGAGCTCGAACAATGTGTACGGCTTTCCTGATTCAGCGTCCAGTGCGAAAAGTGGTTTTACGTCGCCATTGAGCCCACGACTCTCCAGAATCTCGCCGACCTTGCCGCCTTCCCCCAGTGTTCATCGACGCCCATGTCTTGATAATTGTTGATTGATAGATACTACTGACGTCAAATATAAGACATTTGAGTGACGTGGCATTTGTCCTGTCAACTGATCGACCGAAGTAGATCAGCTTTCCTCGCTGACAAGGTATTTCAGCTCCACGCTAGTAGTTGGTCTGTCAAGAAGGACCAATTGACCTGTCGAGCCGTCTTCAGCGGGCTGTTCGCTTGATTTGATTGGCTGAAGAACGCCAGCCGTCGTCTGAAACAATATGCTTTGGGAATAGAAATAATCGCAGATGATCATCACAGCAACCACTTGAACATAGATAATAGAGCTGTGTCCATACTAGGGCAACTGTTTTCACGAGTTCATACTTTGCCTTTTACACATTTATCGGAAAGTTGCAAATATAATACGAAAGCTTCCCAGCAGATTAAATACCATCCCCTGACTCCCAAGCCCGCTTCTCTACAGCCAATTCATCGCTATAGTCCCCAAACTCACTGAACACGCCTTCTATCATGGTATTGTACCGTCTCGTCCACCGAAAAGACTCGAACATGCTCTTCGTATAGTCCCAGTAGTCAGGGTAATATCCTGCCGTTTCCCAGTCTATAATGCCACTCAACCGCCACCCCCGAGCTCCAGTAGAGTTTGTCGTCCTTTCTACCATAATATTGCGAGGGTTAAGATCTCCATGCGTGAAAACAATCTTGTGTCCACGCCGGCTGGGCTCGTCGGAAAAGCGTAGATGCTGGCTGAACGATGCTTCATCTGGACAAGGTCCGATGGGGGCCCAATCTCGAATTCGAGGATCACGGCAGGCTTCGCCCAAGGTATTGCAGATAGCCATCTTAGAAGGGTTGGGGATATCGCGCATCTGGGAAATGTAGTCTTTGAGCTGAGCGGAGACGGTTGCGCAGTCTTGGTCAGAGAGCGCATCCTGACATATCGCTAAGGATGTACCAGGGACACGAGTCATAAGGAGGTAGCTGAAATCATCATCGCCAGTGTTTTGGGAAACAATATCGATTGCTCGTGGGGCAAGAATGCTTGTCTTTCGCTCCAAAACCTTGAGAGCATTGTACTCGTTCCTGAGAGTGTCTGAGTCGGAATTGCACTTGAGGTATAGGCCAAAAGGCAACCTCTGAACTAGCGCATATCCATCTTTGTTGTAGAAGCGGTTTCCAATTTTCCGCAAAAGCTCGTATGTCATTATACGAAGCGCAGATGGGAATAAGCGCCACAAACACATCAGTGGGGGTAGAAATATGCGTCCCAGGTCGAGGCTATGAGAAGGAATCCGCACTGGCAACTGATGTCGAGCGGAACTCGTCATGGTTCTCGACTGAGAGAACAGACCAGGCGCAATGTCCCTAGCAAGCTTCACTAGCTGGATGCTTTTACAGAAGCGAGCATGTGAACCAATAAGTCGTGCATCGGCCTTTTCAATTCCCTGTCTTGAATGGTCGCCTAGCAGAGCAATGACGCCATTCACATCCACAGGTTGCTCATCGTCAATAAGAACATGCTCAACTCTAAACTAGACATCTAGGTCAAACAATATTCATTACAAATGGTTAGCGTTTCTTACCTCGATCATGGATGAAGGCAGTTTTTTCAACTTGACCATGCCGCACTGCAAGGCCTCATGAACGCTCTTTCGGACGAGCCAGTGAGTGTGGTATGGAGAATAGATCTCGGCCCTGTCGATGAAGTGACGCCACCAATCGAGGTACTGGCGGCCAAAGAATGCGTTGAGAAGCTCTATGACCCGGGGCTGGTGTGCAGAGTTAGATAAGAGGGAATAACAAAACAAAGAAGACCAACCTCGCCCTTGAGCCATCCAGATGGCACAGGTAAAATAGGAGCGACAATAACGGGGTCCCAGAGACTACCCTGTTTGCCCGTCACGCAACATATTCTACCGTCTCGGTTGGTGATGTTCTTTATCTCATCCGGTGAAGGAGCACGCGGCTGCACGCCAGAGATAACTGCGGGGACATGAAATTCAGTAAGTGAGAGATGATAAGTCGAACAAACATGGAATACTGACCTGAGTCAATCACATAAATCCAATTGGCGACAAGAGCATCAGCATGTCCATCGGCGCTTAGCCGGTGTTGTACGTAATCTGCGGCCGCTTGAGGCTGCACAGCCTCGAGAATGTAGGCGCGTAAGAGAGCCGGCGCGGGATGTGCAAGTTGGGCACGATCGACTGCGTCGACTGCATTGTAGACTTCTGGTGACAGTGGTATCATGCTCGATTCCATGACATGTTGTTTTTCGTTGTTGGGAAATAGTCGGCCACTCTCTCGTGTTATGAAACGTGGTGGGTTACAGTTGCGGCCTTAGGCAGATGATGACTAGGGTAAGCGGCAAAGATTCAACCAGCCAATTAAAGTCCGTCAATTCCCGCCCACTCGGTAGCGGCACCGCGGCAGTTCAGCGGGTAATCCACAACGGGCGCCTAAACTCATGATACCGACTAAATATAGTGACCTCCATGAGATCCCGTCATGGGTCGGCGGCTGGAATTGAAACGCTTCTCTCGGACCCAAGGCTACACTTGGTAATCTGCAGAGAGAATAGCCCTGGGAATGTCCTTGGACTGTTCTGGGGTCTTGTACTTGTAAAGGGAACCGTTAGCATAAATACAGGATCCCTCTTCCTCATTCCCATGGATATCTACATAGCTTCAAACAAAGTCGATTCTCTACATTCCATACAATCATCTACTGCCAGTTACCTCTTATACATAAGACCCAAGTTTAAATATTATTATTTTGCTTTTTTAGAACAATGAGTCAGCCCTACACTCTTTATCTTACCTTTCAGTGGCTCCGTCACAACGGAAAAGAGCATCAATATGTAAATCTTCCTTTCCCGGCTATATATATATATGTTTTAATCTAATGTACGGCAGCATTGGGGACTCTGGAGTACAGATGCCAAGCCTCCTGCGGGTCGTCTTTTTCATGCCACAGATGCTGGGCGTCAGGCACTTGACCTTTATTATGAGAACCGCAAGGTTCGCGACCCTTCCAAGTCTAAGAGTATGGTGGTCTGCCTCATGATCGCCAAATCTCCAAAGGCTGAGTATTTGGATCACTACGCCAGCCGGATTCCCTTGATGAATTGCTCCCATCTCCCTGCAGGGGAGCCACAATGGACCTGTCGAGTATGGGTCAAGGAGACCCTAAAGGCACTCCATGAGAAGGGTCAAATTGTATTGCCAGCCGATATTGGTCAGTTGTTTCCTTCCCTCATATTTATCTTAACGCTCACAATATCTTTTACGGGACTTTTAGACACCATTGAATCGTACGGTAAATACACTGCCGATCGTTACCTTTCGCAAATGGGCAACCCCATGATCTTCAACGACCTGGGTTGGCTCTCCCAGACCAGTGCGGGGAATACGCACCAGCAATACTATGGAGCCGAGCCCATGGAAACGGAAACCTACCAGCAGTATCAGCAGCAGAGATACTATGGGACTAAACCTATGCAAACGGAAACATATGGACAAAATGCTCGGCAGTATCAGCAGCAAACATACTATGGGACTAAACCTATGCAAACGGAAACCTACCAGTATAATACATATTACTAGGGTTATCATAGATACTGCATAAGGTGCCAGATTGGGGGATCCGCCCGAGGCTCACCCGACTGGCTAAGGATAAGCCAAACGGTACCGGACTATCTATCTAGCCGATGCCTTCGTACATTAAGAACATAATAAAAGCCTCTCCTCCTTCATCTCTCCCCAACTCTGTATTGAAATTATCTGCAACCTTCTTTCGATACTACTACCATGGACTCTCCTCCTCTACGCAGTGTCCAAGTACCCCCAGCCCAGGGCCAAACCCATTCGCACACCGTCGTCTTCCTACACGGCCGCGGAGATACCGCTGCCAACTTCCGCGACTCCCTCCAATATTCCCGCGACTCACAAGGCCGCACGCTTGCTGACGCTTTTCCTTCCTTCAAATGGGTGTTTCCTGAAGCACCCAAAAGACAATGTGCCAGTCTTCCCAACATCTGGAACCAGTGGTTCGATGTCTGGAATGTGAGCAATTTTGCTGAGAACGAACAGCTGCAGGCAGAAGGACTCAGAGAAGTGGTACCTAAGATCCGCAACATCCTTGCCGACGAGGCAAATCAACTGAACGGGAGGTGGGATAAAGTTATTCTAATGGGCATCAGCATGGGCTCTGCAACAAGCGTACACACATTATTCAACCTTGATATCCCAACCACGGATAAGCGACTGGGCGCCTTTATTGGCTTTAGCGGACGATGCCCATTTGCCGGCCAAACGTTTGATGAGATGCGCATGACGCTTCAAATTCCTTCATCCCCCACACACAGTGATGTCCTCAAGAATACGCCTATGCTCCTTGAGCATTGTCTTGACGACCCGTTGGTCTTAGTGGATTGGGGCAGGAAGCAATATGAGGTCTTGAAAGGGTTCGGAGCGAATGTGGCATGGAGGGAGTATAGGACTGGAGGACACTGGTTCAACTCACCCGATGGCATCGATGACGTGGTAGAGTTCCTAAAGGCTGTACTTTAGAGTAGTAATTATGGCCTTGTTTTTTGGTGGTTCTCAATTCTTGGATGTACCAAAAACAGCGACACTCGAATGGATTAACGCCCATTCGCTCTCCCATTGATGTTGAAACTTTGGCCGTTATTATCTGCGGCCACAGGCATCGATAGATGTTCTAGTCCAAGAAGTCTGCAATAAACCGGAACGTGAGACCGTTTATGAACTCATTTGGGCCCACCTCGATCTTGCATCGGACCACCTCATAGACATTCGTCTCATATGCTCGCAGGCGCTCCTCGTGTTCACGAGTTTGAACACGCATTGCCTTTCCATGAACCACGTTTGTACCGCTCTCATCATCCACCAAAGCATTGTAATTCCCCATAATCTTCACAATTCCACCTCGAATCTTGGCCTCACGGTAAGGAGCATGGAAGTCGGAGCCGAAGAGCCTCGCTAAGATGGCTTTGTCGAGAAGAGTTCCGTAGAAGAAGTACCACACAGGATACTCATTTTGTGAGGGGCGAGGGGGTTGGCGATAGGTTTTGTCTGATTCAGGTCGGTACTGAGGCAGTGTTGTGTCCAGGCCCAGGGTTGGGTAGAGAGAGGTGGACGAGAGATCCTTTCGTGCACTGTCTCGAACGTAGGTTGGCGAAAAAAGGTCAGGTTGGGGGTGTTTCTCCAACCATTCTTCAATGGCCAACTTGTCCATCATGTTGATCCTGTAAAAAGAGCACGGCTCTCCAAAGAGGTCGGTCGCCGGGATGACTTCGGTCGATGCGTCAAGTGATAGACCAGCTGCTTCGATAATTGATTTTACATTGCTGAAGGGCCCTTCAAGCTTGATCAAGAAGCCCAGAGCTCGAAGCATACGCCTCTCCTTTATAGAACGATTCTGGTTGTTGCTGACATTATGCGTGGCCCGGCGGTAATTGTAAAAATGTTCGTATGACTCACGGTCGTGTCCCTCGGCTTTCATCCGATCTCGAACGACGAACCAGTGATCATCAGAGATCGTAAAATCGAGCGCGTCCTTTCGATGATCTTTGATCTTGGACTCGGCAGTAGAGACTGAGTAGCCGAATAGTTTCTGCCACCGAGTGACAGTCGTTTGCATATCTTCGTCATTTTCCTGGAGCGCGGATGCGGCTTGCGCCATAAGTTCGAGTTCGTCCAGGAGTTCCATAGTTACTCAGTGAAGTATGACTCAGGTTTCTTTATAAAAAGAAGTCGGTGTAGTGTTCGTTGTCAGTATGAGTGACTGGAAGCCGACCGGGAGGGCGCAAGCAAGGGACTCTTATAGCATGTCGAAAACTCCGTGTAACGGAGTAGGCAAGAGAAGGTTATGTCTAAGTATTGAATTAAAATTCTCAAAACTTTACAATTTCTCCACGACTGCGATTCCGGTACATAACTCAAGGTGTTGAATTGACTTTGCTGTGACTCATGTTCCGACACCTTGTGACTCAATGCCCCCCAACCTTGACCAGACAAAAGATTCAGCCACGGTCGAGAACAACACAGTTGTAGGCTGAATGGGAATTAAACTGGCGTTTAGTACCTTTCTCGAACAAATTGACACATTCTTCAAATGCCATTTCTCACAGCCTTTTGCGTTGTGGATGGCCCTTGTGCTTCTCCATGCTCAGCCTGAGACATCTCGCCGGTCTTGAACCTTTCCTAGATACGTATTCTTAGCTTATATATAGCTCAATGTGCCTGTGGTAGCTGTCCCCTCCTTCTCCTTTGCTTGTTGTTTATCGTGTTGATTAAAACTGGTATTCGGAGATCTCACTATAAAAGGCTAATCAGAATCACATCTATCAGATAGATGCTAAGAGTTATCTTTCGAGGCTTAGAGTAGTACAGTAAGATTACCTAAGAACTGGTCTAAGCTAGCATAAGATGCCCAAATTCTTCCATCTCTTATGCGCAACATTACCCAACTCAGTCAATGGTCAGAGGATAATTCTATATCCATGTCACTTCGACGCTACACGACTACGCGTAGACGATTTCCATCGACCATAAAAAAAGAGAGGATCAAACGCGGGCAGTGGAGAATCGATGGAATCAAAACAGCGGTCGAGATTCAGCGTTCACCCATCCACCCGCCATCTAGCTCTTCCCACTCTATCTAGGCGCCCTGGCGATCTTTTCATCCCATCCGATGATATCGTCAACGACCTTTACCACCTAGCGAAATCTTTTCGTCGCTACAACACGGTCATATCGTGAAGACGGACCGTCCAAACCGTATAAAGGCAGCTAGCTGGAACTCGATTTACTTGGTAGATTCCACCTTCGTTCCTTGCTGTTTATCGTGTTTGACCCAGGCAAACTCAGAAGCATAGCTTACTAGAACTCAATTCACGAAGTGGGCCACACCCATCGTCTACAACTATAATTTTCGGAAATAAGCGAAATATCCAGGCAACTACTAAAATGAAATGGTCGAATATGCTAGCAGCAAGATGTGTTGCAGCTATGACGGATATCAATCGAGCAACTTCGACCGTGGTCGCCTGTATCTCAATGTGAAGATTCAGCAGCAAAAATAAACGAACCAAGAGGTTTATAAAAACCAAAGACCGGTACCCTGGTGCCCCCTTCAACACCGGCCAATTCTCTCCTCGCATACCCACAAAGATGTCATCATACACCCAAAACTTTTAGTCTGTTAGGTGATCTGCTACTCAAGGCCGAAGTAGTCAGTCCAGAGCTGCCCAACTGTCAGAAACTCTTCCATTGACCTCGCTGCAGCATTGCGTCAGAAGTCCATCCGTTACGGGACGAAATATCATATGCCTTGTTAAAACTGGATACGTCTGGTCGTTGTTGGTTATGTCTACAACAGAGGGCCGTGTCCAGTGGGTATATGACTCAATTGTGCAGGGTGCTGTTGGTTTCTTGTAGGTATAACCAACAAGAGAGGGCCGTGCATAGTTGGACATGACTGTATACCGAATTTTTGTTAGTTGTCTTTGGTTATATCTAGAAAGGGCCGGACATGTATAAATGTCACTCGTCTAGTGGAGAAAATAAAACAGGAGATTCCAAGAGGTACACACTACAAAGGTTTAGTAGGGGCAAAGTTGTGTTTTGCTTTTCCCCGAGGTCACTTATACAGGGCGCTGTTAGGTGTCAGTCATGTCCATGAGGGCTTTTACGTCACTGATACGTTCTAACAGAATTAGATCACATGACACAACAGCTGAAGGATCGGTGAGATTTGCCACATGCCGTTCTCTAAAGTATTAAGCTAAGGTATGTTACCCGCTACAGTAATCCCACATAATCTTAACAACTTCCTACCATTCTCACTTCCTTTTGTGCTACCACCCCTATCACCTTGACGACTTTACCGCCGCTTCCTCTCGCTAGACTTATCTCGCAAGATGGTAGCCACTGATTACTACTCCCTGATCGACGAGGGTGTCGACAGTGTCCCACCAGACTGGTTCGACAAACAGCGAGGCCGTCTTAAGAGTAAGAACGAAGCACTACGAGGGTATCTCTACACCGAGATCGATGTCCTGAAATCCTTTCACGACGGAGAGCTCGGATACGGTGAAGCTGCACATGCAATTACCAGGCCAGACTCCGACTCGCCTGTGCCAAAACTGGACACTTACGAGGATGAGATCCATGTTATCTGTCATCTATGGAGATTATTGAAAGACGCTCTTGTAGAGTGGCCATCTACCCGCACGCCTGGCGTAATAAAGCTTTGTCTTGCCATATCTCAAGTGCCAGACAAGATACACAACGGGGAAGCAACAGATGATGATTACCAACCACTGACATGGGATGATCTTCCCTATTTTGGTATGGTTTGGACTGATGCCCACTGGATGCTTCCAAAGAATATCCTGGAGACACAGAAGTATATGGATATCGCTGGTAGGCGCCAGGCACGCGATGTATATGTCAAGCAGCAGAATGTCGAGGCCCAGCTTGTCATGGCGGAGATACTATTATGGCGAACAGCCTGTTGGGCCATCACCTACGCCCTAGAACGGGAAGATGGTAAAGAGGAAGATTATGGACAGATGAAGGGAGATGAATCGGAATCGGCGGAGATGGAGGTTAAAGAGAAAGGGTTATTGGACGAGAAGGATTTCGAGATTCCAGCGGCAGCCTGCTGGATTGAACATGCTTGTAAGAAGCTGTATTCTAGGCTGGTGCAAGACGAACCTCGAAAAGAGCCTCGCGACTGGGAGCTATGGGACGGCATGCGCCAGCATCAGTTTAGTCAGTCGCTTGACCGATGGGATTACTGGATGGACCGTTTTCGGGTGGCAGCTAGAGACTTCTCCGACGACTACACACGGGAGAGAGCAAGGGCAGCGTTGCAGACGATGGAGAGAATTAAGAGGGACGCCATCGAAACTAGGGATTGAGTCATTGAATAAAAGAAGAAAAGGCTACTAAAGTCAGTTCTCTATTGCTATCCATGGCAGTCTCTTGCCTCTTGGTTAGTAGTTTTGACCGCTTTTCTCATGGCAGAGAATTGTCGAAAGCGAGCAGCCATGCTTGATGACAGTAGAGGATGAGAAGACACGAGAGCCCTACCGCAAGAGGGCTTGCTCTGTCGAAGTTCAATTTTTCTAAGGGACGTGGGCCATTCGCAGACGGTATCCGAAAGGCGCTCATATAACTCGTCCTCATACATCCAACGTGTGAAGGGGATAAAGTTCCAATCGAATGCTTTCAAGCGTGGTAGGCAGTTCATTGCAAAGATCGTTGAATGTAGGGATCAGCCCGTTTCGAATGACGACGCTACTGCTGTTGATGTAGGTATGGCCATGCGCTTGACTATACAAACGCGATCGCTTAACCTCCCTCCCAAGCAATTCTATACCATAACTGCCTTGTTTAAGGCTCTTATTGTTATCGTCCCAGCTCAAAGCTACCATATCTGCAGTTCTATCGCCAATATCTCTGCCATGACAGTATTGGTACTCTTTACTGGCGAGAATGATGGCCTGAGCAGCTCCATTACCTTCGACTCGATAAACGAGAAAGTTGAAAGAGTTACATTGCGTGGCATATCCGGAATCAGAACAAAATTCGAAGTTGCGGTGGATTTCATCATGTCCTTAGAGAAACGCGAGGTCGCTGCTTTGGGTCCACAACCGGATCCTGTTTCATTAACCGCCAGGGATTCCAGCAATAACTATGCAAGTCCTGATACAAACATGTACGAAAGCGAAGAACAGCGTGCGACGAGATTGGGCTGGAGATATGGGCCATTTGTTGGATCCAGCTCTAGATGGGTTTCCGTGGCAAGGTATCTCATGGACTGGATCCGGGGCCCATGCGGACGCTATGCTATCGACTCGAGAAAGAATGTTCTGGCGGACTCATATGAGTGTTTGTACTTGTTATAAATCCCAGGAGACTAAAGAAGAAATTGAGTAACGGGAGATTGTGTCTTTGAATACCATCAGCTCGATTCATTGGGTTTAGAAGGACATACAACGCCTACAAACCTATGTGCAAGGTTTTACAAATGCTTTAGATACTTACTGTTGTTCCGTCGATTAGAAAATGGATCATTAATCAAGATATCGGACTTTACTTGTCTACCTTGCACAGATTCTCCTCCAAGCGTGCACAGCGTCCTGCTCAAAAATACGTCATCGCCTCACGTTACTGCCGGTGCGCTTGGCCTTTCCTCTACCCTATAATTGTCACAATTTCAGATGATCCCGGTTACTCGTCGAAATCTTTATAATTTCTGCGGCACATGAAGCCGCCCGACCTAGCTTTGCCGTTTTCTGGCTCATCCTATCTAGTGCACTGACTATCTTCACACGGTCACACAAGGGTCTAAGCGCTGTTTTGGTTGGTAACTTATAACATGATCACGACATGGATATCGTCGTTGAGGTTCCAGAGTTTTGCGGGCAATCCGTGTCTGGTTGTTTATCGATGAAGGGTATGGCTGAGAAGAGCCTGAGTCGCTGAGTCCGCCAATATGATACGCAGAAGCGCTCGGGTACTTTGGAGCTCGTCACGCAAGTTCCCATGTCCATGATTTAGATCGATCGGCGTCGGTATCATCGGCTAGGGATAGTCGTGAGTTTCATGTTTAGAAGATAAAGCTCATTCATGAAGTACCAGTACACGGTGCATCCTTTGGCTTGAATAGTCAGGTGGAACAAGGGTTGTTAATCCAGCGTGCGTGTCAAAGGTTGCTGATGCCGTAGCTTAATCCACTAACGATCGCGATCACGCCAAAACAAAGGAATGTCACTTATCCTCTGTGATAATCACAACTACGTGTACGGTGACTGTGTCGTTGCGATCCAACTTCTCGCCTTGTACGATCACTTTGTAATCCGTACCGAAATCACCCCAACGGCGGCCGTGCTCGAGCTGAACATGTAAGCTTGAAGACAAAGAGAGACTTGACGGTCACTTTATCAACACTGGAGAAAGGCTGGGTCGGCGCATGTAAATAACGGCTCAATCGACTGACATTACCGCGCTCAGTGTCTAATCCATGCAGAGCATTTGTACTGCCATGAGCGTATCTAGAATGTGTTTTCACTGCTAATTAGCCGCCCTGAGAGGTACACTTGGATGATCATCACTGCACTGGTACCCTCCAATAACTGCTAGGCAACATCTTCAAGATAATCTTCAGTTTGTAGGCCCATCGGCAAAACATCATTTCAAATGGCTAGCAGGAGAAAGTACCCCGCTTAATTCAGGTATATCTCCACTAGACTTCTGCCAGTTCCGTGGCAGTTCCGTGCCAGTGATAGAGGTAATATACAATTAATCTATTGGTTGCCACAACTTTGCACTAACATTGGCATCCCATTTCTGCCTGGCGCCTTTTTTATTTGTTCTCCTCCTCACATCATCTGCTTTTCCTTCCCTCGCAACATCACCATCTGTCAGCGTTGAGACATCCTTCCAGCAACAAGACATGCCAGACACCACCGATCGATACCATCCCTGCAGTATGAGCATCGCTTTTTGTGCTACCTGACGACGTACTGATGCCTTTGTTTGCAGGGCCACGCGGAGAATCTTGATGCCCGCCGCGATGCGACCGACGATTTGGGCCTCCCACCAGCCCGAGCTGACAATTCGATGTCTGCCAACAGTGAGTTCAATTCTGCTTTTTATCGAGAAGCTGGCTAACCAAAACTTCCCAGACGGTCCCATCACACGAGGTGCCAGGCTTAACGACGAGGTCCTGCTCTTTGGGCCTATCAGGGTGCCTTATCAGTCAAGCCCTCACGACATCGCCCTCGATATCCGCAACCGAAGACTTATTGAGGCAATCAACCGACTTGAACTCGAAGGCCAGGACCTCGAACGGTCCACCGAATCCCTTGAAGTCGAAAGCGATCGTATGGAAGGTGACTACCGCCGTCTCAGAAACCAACTGGCTCGTTAGGAATCGAGAATGATGGTACTGACAGTCATGATGTTGGTCTTTTTCGTCTACATTCTCATCCGCCTGCTGTTGGATGTTTTTGTTGGTCGTACCATTGCCTGAAACGTCGGACGCGAGGAGGACTGGGGTTGCCACATTGTTCTTTCGGAGGATACTGGTGTGAATGAGCTTGCGCTTATGGGGCAATGATGGAACTTGGGACACAATCAATCGCATTTGGGGTGGATGGAATTGAGATTAGTCGCGTCCACATCAGGCATAGCACCTCACGACTCACGTCGTCCCAGGATCAGCTCTGATATATGGGGGCAGATGCGATATAGCAGTAGTAAAGAAATCTACTCTTCATGGACCCTGTTGACAGATCATTGACTTGCTTTCTGATTTGAGACAGCTCAATGTGACTGATGAACATAGGTCGAATATGAGTCGCAGGTGGAAGCCAAAATTATGGACAGAAGTGTAAAAAATGATCAAGATGAACCAAGAGTGTCCTAAGGTCGTAGGCAGTAGCCAGTTGGCAGGGTAAATGATGCTGTTGTTTGATGCCAATCTACCCACACCTCACGCGGCAGCGGACAAGCATGAGTTTTCCATCAATACCACTGCAAAAACGATAGCCAAGAAAGAGAGAAGGTTTCGGATGCTGATGCTGTCCGTGAATACTAGCGCTGGTCTCGCACCTGTCAACATCGGTTCGCTCTTGGCGATAGAGGACATGAGTGCACGTTCCACTCATGGCTTAGTACATTCCACCTGTGGCTCAGTGTGGGTTGTATTGACCGCTGGACCAAAATCGAGGGGCCCCTCTTGGGGACCTAAGCGACCAATAGCAATCAACCGGGCCTACTAACTGGTCGCCTTGTTCTCCTTAAACCAGATTTCAGTATTTACTTTTGGCCTCAGTGGCATGGATTCGTAGCTCGTACTCTTCAACGTGGGTCTATCTATCTGTTCAAGTTCTTTAAAAGTCAGTTATCGGGGGGTTTTCTGCTGCGTTGAGCTTTTGTACTTGACAAGAAGCGAGACAAGGCGATACGGGATGTGGGTGATGAATTCTGTATAGCACATTAGCGCCGTCGATTTATCTCACGCCTAGTCTAAGGTATATACTATTATACAGAGAAATACTTTTATACAGATGAGTCGGCATGCACAGACGCTTTGGACGCTCCGTTGCGATCACCGTACCAGGACCCGTTGTCAGTACGATTGTCGTGTGAGACATTGTACGACTTCGAGACAACAATATCAGCCAATTTCACGTGCTTTGGAACGATGGATTCCTGGCTTCCCCTATCACTCGGCTTGCCTCCCTCGTTGATGCTTGGTGTAAGCTCGTAGGGGCCCAAGTCTGTCGTCGCGTCGGCACGAGTACCCCTGGATCGACCTGTTGCTCGATACGAGGAACTGATTTCAGTTAACGACTGGCCCGTCCAGAAAGCTTTTGTGAATAGTGGTCGGAGGATCGGGATGTTGACAGTGAGGATTCCGACGATTGTCTCGCGTACACCCCATGAGTTGATCGTAAGAGCAGAAGGATTTGCGGACAGGGTGAGGACGACGCGAGTGATGGCTGCTGCAATTACGAAGGCGCCAGAGGACAGAAGAAGTCCGATGACAAATTTCCTATAACGTATTAGAATATTGAAAATAAATGACAATCAAGTGTTGATACTCACTTGCGCAAGGGAACTTGGAGTGTCCAAAGAAGAGGCAGAGGAATACAAAGAATTAGAGCGTCAGTCCTACAACGGTTAGAGGCTAGAAATGAAACGCATTGTGGTTATTACTAACAAGACGTTGAGTACAGTAGTGACCAAGAAGTTCTGCATCTTCAGGGTACATTTTGCTGTTCTGTGTGTCAGTGACCTGTCAAATAGAAGAGTTATTGTACGAACATGGGGGCTGTGGCAGAACCCTATAGCAAATTAGCAAAGAACGTAATATCTCGAGATTCAAACCTACTGCCAGTTATGTTGATATGGAAAACATCCAAAGGTAATCTAATATTGCATTAGCAAAGTCCACTGTGTCGTGGCTGAGAATCATACTGTAAGGAAGACAGCGGCATAAGAGACGGCAGAAATGATAGAGACTGATTTGACGAACACGTTGTGCCATGTACCGATCGTCATGCGAGAAAAGAAGCACAACATTGTACCCTTGAGGCACCAAATCAATGCCGTGTAGGCATACCAGGCTGCAAGTTGCAGTTTGGAACCCTTGATATATTGGTCGAGCTCGTCCGCGGTCAAGGCTGTAGATATCAGCATTGTCTTTTATAGTCATATCGCTCTCGGTTCAACGTACTGTGGTTCTGCGCTGCGACTCCGCCTTCGATATTCGTGCCTAAATAATCTAGAACGACTCAGTGTATGGCTCACCGAATTTGTTGATATACTCACAGATCATATGCACGGTAAAGGCATCTACTGTGTAGAAGAGCAGTACCAGAGCGGAGAAGAAATCATCGCCCTGTAATCCGCGAAATCCGACTGTCTTGAAACGCACTGCAAATCGGGCGAAGATGATGGAGGTACCAATGCCGTAGAGAGTCCAAGCCTCAATAAGGAATGACGGCCGGTCTTCGGAAACCGGCATGATGGTCAAAAGGGGTTACACAAAGAAAAGAAAAGAAGAAGAGAAAATTGATCAGCGGCTAACAGGACAGAAAGCGAAAGGAGGCAACCTCTCTTTATCCCGCGCAACACTTACTGAACTTTTGATTCAGGAAGATGCACTAACGCAAGCGTGTTCCATCGTCGCCTCCTAATGCTAGATGGCACTCAGTCTTTTCAATGGTGTGTGGACTAGTCCATGAGTAGACAAGGCCGATATTCTACCCAACCCGTGGCCTCGGAACTTTCCAGCGCTTATCTCATTAGATCGTAGTGTAACGCGGGTTCGGTTTAACGACTGGCTACCAGCCATTCACGTTGGACTAAACTGTCTAGCTTCTACACGGTAAGCCGATTGCCTTCGGTTCTCATCTCCCACTGACTCGCCAAGCCCATGCAGTCCCATCGATTATGGAGCAGAGATCTTGATCGATCTTTTTCGGAACCGATTAAGATTGATACAAATGACCTATCGTTTTTATTATGAATAGAAAGGCGGTTGTCACGATGCGACAAGTCATTTACAATCCTTCCCATACAACTTCGGTCCCGACAATTGAAAACAATTGATTCAGCATAATCACGATGCTTCGTTTCTCCAATCCTACTCACTGTCACTAGAAATGCCATCGCGATGGCTTCCAACACAGTTGCCTCTCTGTCCCTGATTCTTTCCCGTTTCGCTTTTATGTGTGGCTGAACTCTAATAGATTGCACCCACTAAACATTTCATTGCAAGTCACTGGTCTGCTGGTGTCAGCATCACTGGTGTCAGAACTCCCTTTCTCCGCCTCTTTATCGCGCTTGTATCCATCGTCTCAGTTTTAAGTGGCTACCCAGCAAATTGAGCCAGTGCTTTCGCCACTGCACATCCGGTCTCGACCGGCTAGGTTAGTTTGCGTACCCAGATATAGGCAGCTCTGGCTGGCTAAGGCCTGTGATGTGACGTGCTCCTTAGTTGTGAGCTTGTGGAGAGCCTTTGCGAGAGAGAGAAGTGACGTGGAGACGGTGATTCATATCAATATGAGGGTTATCAGACTTCATCTTGTCCGCATCGCCACATTGGAGACTCTTCTCAGCGAGCTCCTGCTGGATCGTGTCGAGTCTCTGAGACCTGGAAATAATCACACCATCCATTTCTCGCCGGTGTTCGACAGAAGTGGCCTTGACTTGAGGCGTTTCTTGTCAAAACCTTGATAGATGTCTTGGCTGGAGTTCGTGGCATTACACCAGCTGAGATAACCAGGGTAGCCGACTCAATCTGACATCGAACCCGAACAGATCATCTATTCGTCTTCCGCAGCCTTGCAACCTTCACGTCCGCCTCTGATATTGAAAGAGTCAAAGCCACTGCCTCCTGTTATTCTCCCAACAGTGCTAGTTTCTTTGCAGGATGTTATAATCAACACTAGCTTCTGAAGCTAGTCGCTCGTTTTTGACCACCAAGTCGACCTCTCTTGTCTTCACAGCTACCAAGCACATCGGAAAGTTAGAGACGTACACACATCATATTACCCTTGAGCTAAGCTGGGTAATGCAGGACGTAAAAGGAGAGTTCTGAGCGGCACGGTGAAAGAGGGAAAAGCAGAGAACGAATCTCTGTTTACTCTAACTAGATGCTTGAAGTTTGATGCAGCTATAAAGATTCAGAAGTTGACTTCAAGCGACTGTAGATTCAGCTTATGCCAACCAGTCCATTACCTCACTTAACGAACCAGTTTCTTAGCAGAGGCAAACCTGATAACCACAGACGGGAGCCTTTCCAATGTTACAGCAAGATCTCCATCCCCTTACTTTCCCTTTTTCCCCTTCCATGCAGGAAGCGCTCTCATTGGCATCGGACGTAGTAAAGTCGAGGATGCCACTTCCTTTCGACATATCTAGGATCCATCATCACTGGAACATGCACAGTTGGTCGATTCTCGCTGGCCGCCCGTGCAGATATCTGGCCTGTCGCTCGATTCGTAACCTTGGTTGGTCTCGCAGTCATATCTCATCGTCCTGAACAAACAACGACAACAGTCTCCCATCGAAGGGTGAGGTCGCACCTAACCCCAAGGTCGGTGTCTGGCCCCCAGGATCACCAGACACTGATGAATGACCTTTCCCTGGCCGACCTAGACTCTGGTTTGGTCTGCGTGCTAATTGTGGCTTTACTTGAATTGATTGTCGGGACTGTGAATTCCGGAACCGATTTCTTAGTAGCATGAAGATAGATGCAGCTTCCAGCGTGTTAGATTGTCACTGACGTTCAATGTTTGAGCTCTGATTGCGAAGCCTTTCTGGTTGTCTTGATAGTCTGGTTACACCCGAAAGATGACACTCTCTACTTCGAGAGGCTGTTTGCTTGTTGCTTGTGCTTCAATCGCATCAAGTGCTGGCTCGAAGTTGAAATTCCGATCAAAGGGTGTGAACACTGCGAGATACCGATTTAGAAAGGCGCTACTTAGATGAAACATCCAAGCGGAAGTTCTTTGCAACTAATTTAAATACCAAGTCTGCCTGCGCTGCAGTGCTTATAATGTATTTACAGATAATGATCCAACCACCAGTAAGAAGAGAACAACACCAGATATTTACATACTAGTATGGCATTTAAGCAACACCGAAACCCGCCTTGGTCATGGCATTCTTAGCGCTTGAAGCTGCAGCAGCAGAAGCAATAGTCTTGCCCTTGAAGTTGCCGAGGAAGCCAGTGTCGTCGCCAGGGAAAGTACCAGAGCTTCCAAAGGCGTTGATCTCACAAGCGCGGCCGAGGGCAGCTTTGCAGACACCAGCTGAGCCAACGGTAGGGACAGTGAAGAGACGACCCTTGGTGCCAGTCTTGAGAGGGTTCTTGACGTTCTGGAAGATGTTTCCTTCGGCGAGAACTTGGCCGTTCTCCTCAATCTCGAAAGCATGGTCGAAGATGTCGTAGAAGTAGTTGTTGACGACGTGAAGAAGGGTGTTGCCTGAAACTTTAGGAGCACGACCAGAGATGTGGTACATGTAGTTGCCCTTGAAGGTAACCATCTGCGGGTTGTTAGTAAGTTATTCAATTTTGTCGCTTATATGAAGGTTAGACTTACATCGCTCTTTCCAAGGAACAGGATAGCCCAGTAATGATAGGTGTTGCAGCTGGCAGACCAGTTGCTGAGGCCATCAATCTTGTTGTTAGTAATAGAAACGCGACCACTGGCACCAGTACCAAGAACAATGTGCTGACGACCAATGAGGGAGGTAGTGCAGTGATCAATCCAGATGTTATCCGTTCCATCGAGAGTAATGGCATCGCCACCCCAGACCAGAGATGGGTTGAGGTCGGTGATGTGGATGTTTTGGATAATGACATTCTTGACGCCATTGGCGAGACGAAGACCCTTGCCTTTGATAACACCCTCAGAGCCGACACCGATGATGCTCTTGTTTGAACCAACCATGAGAGGGTTCAGACCAGCCTTGTCATACTTGACAGTAACTTTCTTAGCACCTGGGTTGTAGTTGGTGCACCAGTCGTTCTTGTTGATAGACAGCTGGCAGTTGGCGCCTGTACCCCAAGGGGCGCAACCGGTCTCAGTCGCAGACCCTTCGGAGCCCTTGAAGTCAAAGGTTCGCTCCAAGTAAATGATACGAGCAGTGTTATCCTTCAGATAATTGGCAAGTTCCTGGTTGTTCTTGGGACGAACGACCTGGCCACCTTTGCCACCCGTGGTGCTGGAGGCGAATCCTTCAGCTACGGTAGGTAGAGCAGCGAAAGCTGATGGGATGATTGCCGCGATGGCTACAAAAGCGTTGAGCAGACGCATGACGGAGACTCACAATGGAAATAGTGGTGAAAAGAATGTGGTGAAGGAAAAGAATACCAGATCCCTTGTGAAGAAATTGGAAAATAAACAGGTGAGTAAAGAATGAATGAATGAGTGATACAGCTATAGCATGGACTGAGATATGTCCTAGTTATATAAAGCAAGAAAGCACCTGGTATGAACTTATCGTAAAGCTAATCTAAATTTCTACCGTTGAGAGTTGACAAACAATCTCGAATACAAGTGTCGAACATTCGAGACCTTGGTCCTTCTCTCATTTCGCTTTTATCTCTGATTCCTCCACGAATCAAGCTCGTTCCGATACAATGGATAATGGAGTAGTTCCAGAGGCACGGTTGCTCATCTGAAACAGCCATGCTGCTAGGTAAGTGCCGACAGCCGAGTACCAGGTTCGTCAAGGCGATCACAGGGTTTCAGTAAGGCTTTGGCTTGTGCCAAAGTCGAGTGAGTGGAAGTTAGGTGCTTATAGTAGCGACACAATGTGCATGTATGATATCCTTACAGAAGACATCACTTGGAACCTGTCACAAACTTGTGCAAACAGCCATTTCCCAGATGAAAAGTCCTCCCAACGGACTTGAAGAATTACCGGTAGACTGATGCTGATCCAGTCAGGTAACGTAACAACGGGAGATGACAAGGGTTGGCGCTTAAGTCCGATGCGCACTAAAGAAAGCCCCAAGTGCGGACATTTGATATGCCGCGGATTTCCTACGCTGAGAAGCACCTAGCGTAGCACTGCCCGAGCTAGTATGCGTGTAATGGCAGGGTTCAGGGTCTAGACAGCCTCGCACAATTAAGCCAATACGCGTATACAGTAAAAGAGTGACCGAAGCAATGAGCCACAACCCTTCAGCGCCACCCCAGCAGGGCCTTCCCCCATGACTCTCGAGTACAGCTCAGATGCGGACAAGCGTTGAGAACTCCTTTTGTTTCTGATCTCTCTCTTATCTTCTGCTTTTCTTCTGCCGGCATTGATCTCTGAACATCCTTAGCGAAAAATACCAGGCTAGGCAGTATTGTCGGTTGCAATTGCATTGCACTGGCAGCCAAGTGTAACTCGGTTATAATTTTATGATCTCCTTTGCTTTAGGTAAAAGTGGAGACAGGTTTAGAGAAGAGAGGCAAAATCTTTTCTCTCCTCTTCTCGATCTCTTCATTCTTTCATCTTCACACCTCATCAGCGATAATGCCCAGGTCACCATGAGTCAGACACCTACAATCATGAGCGACACGCCGTCCCGATGGGCACCCCGCCGTTTACTCGCGCTTGGTTGAACTACTTCACTTCGACACCCGGAGCACTGGGCACCCCGCCTCATCACTCGACCCAAATGTCTGCCCAACGAGTGCTCCCAGAGATGGATTTGGAGGGGAGATACAAGGATCTCAATGTCCAGCGACCTTTCATCCCGAACGATCTCCTCTGGATCCTGCTTTACCGAAACGCCTTCATCTAACGGCCCTATCTGACGAGGAGCATGCGGAATGGGTTTGGTGGAAGGAGCGTCTTATCACCGCTCCAACCACCCAGAAGCTTGCCAACCATGTTTCTGGCAAGGTTGGCACCGATCGTGGTCGCCCTATGTCTTGGGCCAACATCGTGGGGGTGATGGACAAAATTGAACGGTACGAATATCTCCCCTCCTGTCTTACGCCAAAAGCGCTCAACTAACCTTTCAACAAGCAGATACCAGCAGATCCAATACTCCGATCCCTCGATGACCGACACCGACACCGTCCTGGAAGCGCCATCGCGACATCGTGCCCGTTATCGCAAACCCACGATGGGCGTTCAAGGATGTCCATCTTACAAACTGGGCAAAGCGCGCCCAGTTGAAGTTCGAGAACGCTGATATCAGGGAGATGCGTCCTAACACCCTTGGCGAAGTTGTCCCGTTCAAGAACCGGCTTGCCGGCTCCCGGCAGCTCACGAACAATCCACCACCCCCATCTCCCACTGCCCGACGATCGAGAAGTAACACCCGATATAGCACCACCCCCTGTTCCTACTACAGCCCAGGACTCACTCCCTCTCGCTGCAAGGGCAATCCGTGAACCAAGCCAGGCACCAAGCCTCGCATTGACTGAGGAAACCATCATGCAGGAGTTTCCCACTCACGCCGGTCACATCAACCGGATTGAACACGACATCCGAATCAGGCATATCCGCGAGCGTCTTGAAGGGAGCATCGCAGAGCTCAGTGCGAGGGTTGCGGATCAGGAGGAGACGATCGCTGAGTTGGAGGCTCTCTTGAGGTTGGAGAACAACGGGCACTGACCAACCAATCTTTGTTTTTGGGCTCGAGCCGGACGTCCAAGTAGCCCGATCACAGGAAGGATCACGGATGTTGGGGTTTTTGTATCATACATTCTCGCATCTCTTCTTTCTCCCTCAACTTGCTACTTTATCACCAATTTGCCACATCAATATAAGTCGGCTCAACGCTCATGATGCTCAGCCTAGGTCCCTATAAACTTCATACTCTTAAGTCTTCTCGTACTGTGTACGTTCAGATCGAACTCTTTTGGAATTTATGAGCCATGTCGACAAAGGAAAAGGAAGTGAATAATTGATCTTGTTCTCGACGAGCGCCCGCCCAACAGCAGTCCGAGCGAACATGAGTACTCTCCTATCATGAGGTAACGAGATACTTCCCTCTTGGACTTTGCATTCTTTCTGTGGTCCGGTGTGTCTTCTTGTATTTCAGTGTGTATTTACTGTAACATAAAATGTTCCTCTAATGTGGAAATGAGGAGATCGCGACATTCTCTTTTTTGGAATGCGGGTGAGGCTGGTGACCTTTGCGTGGCTGGTGACCTTTGTGTGGCTGGCAGCCACCACGGGTGTCGGTCCGACAGGATCAGCGCCCGTCAGCCTGGTCCGTTTCACCTTTGATCTGCAACGACTGAGGTGCATAAAAGGAGAAGTGGCTTAGATTTGCAAATCTATCTGGTTCTAAGCTTCCTTGCACTACTGTATTATGATTCGCTTCATCTTATTCTTCCGCATGCGGATCATGGCGCCTTTTGGTAATGGTTGGTAATTAGATAAGACTCTGATAAGATAAGATATGATATGATATGATAGATATCTGTCTACAGCTTGGTTGACCCTGTAGCGTGGTTGATGGATTTTGTGTTAAATTTGACGTCCTTTGTCTTAGGTTTGAATACCAGAATGATTAAAATTGTTGGCTTTTTACCACTGGTATTTTAGACACGTTTTGGCAAGCTCAACACATCAGGGACCATAGATGTGGTGACAATGAACTGCTTCTCATTGTTCACTCGTCAACACACACTATCGATGATGCAACAAGCTTCCCGTCTGACTGAGAATCGCTTGTTTCAGCAATCAACCAGGGAATATTTTATTCGTATGCTAAGTATACGAATAATGTGTTGAACATACTGAGAGATAGTCCAAGCCTTCATTCTGTCTTCTGTTGCTCTGGATGTAGGGTAAGGTCCTCGGCTTGGGAAGTAGTCGCACAACGCGTCATGAGCGCGCTAAACCCACGTGTCAGGTGGAACCCATCGATACATTTTGTAACGTTACCCGACAAATACGTAGTCCTGATCGACGGGTTCCACCTCGCTTGGAGATGCTTGCTTGAACAGGAAGTGGGTTAGTCTTGCCGCTCCATGACCTGGAACATCTACCTCATCAAATTCCCGACGTTCCAGAACTCGTAGTCGATGGACTCCACTTGCTCTCATCCGAGCTGCGCCTTCTAGCATAGTGTCAGGTGGGTCGAAAAAAGATCAAGACTCAGTTAAGGATCATAAAGATTAGGATAGTCTACCCTAGGCCTTAGTGCCCAAGGATATCTAAGTTTTCTTGTCGCCAGGCTTCTGTGTCCTGTTTATTCTTCGGGCTGCCAGGGTGCCTGCGGACCGCAACTTCGCCTACGAGTCTAAAGACCCGACGCTAGGCTGGAAAAGTGTAGTGTCCGTGTTGGATCTGCGACAAGAAAATCAGGCAGCAGCTATTGGTCAAGCCTAAGAAAAATGGGACTCAAAAATCACCGTTGAGAGTCGACGTCATCTGGGAGCTCTGCGGATACTACAGGATACTTCAGGATGGGATGCCCCAGAGCTAAAAGGCCCCGTCGATTGATAAGATCAGATGAAAACTCCACTTGGTGCTCCGAGGAAATCCACAATCTCGACCTAATGACAGCCGCCGTTATCCGCCCAGTCTACCGGTGTGGGCGACAGAAAACTCATTCTCCATGACTTAGGGCGCCCTAGGACGCGTAGCCTCAATCCTAGTTCATACGATGATCAAATTATTTCATCTCTTAGGCTGCGTGCTCCACCTTTCACCTGTCCTCAAAGTCTGGGCATTCACCCCTTTCTCTTTGCAAGGGGTCTCCAAGCCACACCAACCACCTTACCAATTCAGGATGTAAGACGACATCGACGGCATATTCCGTGTCTGCTTGACGTGTTTGAAGGGGCTGGCTTGGAAGTCCAGGTAGTGCAAGTTGAGTAAATACAGGGCTTACATTGGCTGGGTTGTTCTGCCTCCCCAGTCCCAATTCCCCCCGAGATCCGAGGAACATCCCTCGAATGCAGTATTCACAGAGCTTCGGACTAGTGGAATGTCTAATGAGGCGCACCACACCAGTCTATGCATATGTCACCGAAGCTGTAAGGCCAAGAACACCTAGCATTATTACGAAATTACAGTGCCATTATGAAGTTGACCAACTGCTTTCATAGCAGACGGCGGGATGAGATGCAAGTGGGTAGATAATTAGGTATTTAGAGACGCAACAGCGACTTGGAACGCAACTATCAGTTGCGAGAAACATATCTACGAGGAACTCAAGATCCCCAGAGATCTGAACGCGTGCTTTAGATGCACTGCGAGTACCAGTCGTTGTGCTTGGTGCACTTGAAGCCAGAAGCGCACTTAGTAGGGCCAGTGTAGCTAGCTCCGCCCCCACACTGAGCATAAGCAGCGGCAGTGACGCCAGACTCAGCCTTTGGGTTAGCCTCGGCGGTGCTAGTCTGAATAGCGGGTTTCTTGACAGTGGTAGTAGGCTTGGCGGCAGCAGCCTCAGAGACGGCGGGCTTAGTAGCAGAAGTGGTGGGCTTAGCAGTGACAGCCTTAGTATCCGCACCGGATTGCCAGCCACGCTCCCGGGAGAGCTCGTACCACCAGTTGCGAAGCATCCAACCATCAAAGTCGGTGACCTCAGCAGCAGAACCAGCAAGCATGATGAACTTGTCCTGACCAGTGGGAGTCCAGTCATAGAAGTCATCAAGTGCAAAGGTATGACCGATCTCATGCTGCAAAATGTGGATGTTCTTGGAGCCAAGGAGTTCCATGAAGTATTCACGACCGATGCGCTGGCCCCAATCACCACCAGCACCACCCTGCATACCGTCGGTGAGCCAGAGAGAGTTATCGTAGTGTCGCTCAGCACCGCCGGGGCACTGACTATAGTCGCCGTCCTGGTGAAAGAAGCGACCACACTTCTCAGAGCATTGGGGAATGCCTTCAGCGTCGGTATCGGTGTAGATATCGATGCCGTCGGTAGAGCCTTGGAGGAGGCTCTTATCCTTGACAGCCCAACCGACGACATTGATCTTGACGTCCTCGTAAGGGAAGTTGTCCCAGCCAGAAACCCACTTCATCCAACTGGTGTAAGAGTCCTGCAGAGCAGCAGCAACCTTGGTACGCTGCTCAGCCGTGACAGAAGCACTGGACTCCCATCGGACACAGATATTAAGCTGGCCATTTCCAGCAATGACCTGGTCCCAGCCGTAGTTCTTGAAGCCCAGAACGTCAGTGTAGGTTTCGACTTCGTGGTCCCAAACTTCTTTGAGAGCACCGGCGAGGTTCGAAGGAGGGTTCCATCCTGATTGTCGCTTTGTGGGACGGTTACGGGGAACACTGGTCCAAGACCGAGCATTGAGCGGCGAGAGGGACTGCCAGACCGAGCCGTCGAGATCAGACTGGGCTGAGTCGAAGGAATGGGCTGCAGTAGCGGCAACGGCAGTTGCAAGATTAACGGTGGAAGCGAAACGCATGATGACGAACGAATCGAAGAAATTAACGAAAGTGGGTAACGAGTGAAAGTAGCGACGCGCAAAATAACGAATGGAAATGTCTACCAGAGACTTGTAGATAGTTGAAGCACTAAGAAAACACCATTCACTTGGCAGCCTATAAGTACGTTTGGCGCCATCGCAAAGTCATGAAAGATACGGAATAGCTCGGGGTCTAGAAAGGGACCGCTACTGGGTTCTTGATTGGCGGGATTAACCCACCGGAAACGACAGCTGTACTGTGAGCGCGGAGTCACTAGAAACATTTAAGTGGTCTGGGAACGAGGCTTAAATTTGAAGACCAAACATCCTGTTTCATGTGTCATCGGGCTACATCCCGGTGATCGGCGGTACGGCACCTCGGGACAGAAGAGCCCGAGCGCCAAGCGCGGAGCCAAGTGGGATAGACTTCTTTATCAATCTTGGAGACTTTTTATTATAGCACATTATCTGATGGACGTCAAGATGTTAGTCAAAAATTATAAAATGAGACAAACTTAAATAATGAGACCCATATATACTGAAATGGATATAATAAGTAGTTCCATCGTCGCTGTGTTATTGCTTTCATCGAGGCAGGAATCATGTATCCGACGACCCGTTTCTCCCACTCGGCTTCCTCAAGCACGCGATCCATTTCCCGTATGATTTTAAAATGAGTACCAGTTTCAGGCTGCGCCGAGCACTGAAATTCTTTCAATACGCGGTCTCTGTCCGCGTACTTTTTTGCTCGGAAGACCGGGGACATTATGTAATTGACTGGCGAGCGGCGAGCGGTAGAAGGGCTCAAAGATCAACATTCTGTCAAAAAGAATTGATCTCGCCCGAGAACGCAAAGGAAAGATACCTTCAACTTGATGCTGGTTTTGTTAGACTGACCTGGAGTCAAGTCCAATTACATTCGTTCTTTTTGCTTTCTACGCTCGTTTCTGCGCCAACTACATACATTCTTTCAATTACTATTCTAAAGACAATACTCTCGTTTAAAGCCAACATCACGATGTCGCGACTTCTAACCTTTGCTGCTGGGCTGGCTCTGGCAGCTGCTCAGCTCAGCTCTTCGTCGCTCGAGAATCACGTCGACACTCTCACTCTGGGAAGCTCCTTTAACCCCGTTAAGGAGGCCTACTGGACTGGTCTCCCCCACCATCGTCGAACTCCCTTTGCCGTCTCCCCAGATGGCAAGAACGCGTTCCTCGCCTACCTCGATGCCAGCGGTACTGGCGTACATATTCAGGGCGTCGATCCCAAGACCTTCGCTGCCGTTGGTACTCCTGTCACGATCAAGAATGGTAAAGAAGCTGGTGGTCTCGTTGCTCACAACGACGGTTTCGCCCTTCTTACCAACGAGGTCGTCTCTGGAGAGGCCAAGGATCCTCTTCCCGTGATCTACAAGTACACCAACGGCAAGCAAGCCTTCCGAACACTTCTGGGTGGCTCCGGCTTCTCGGCTGATGCTCTTGCCTCTCCTGATATCAACGGTGACCTTGTCTTCTCTGAGAAGGCTAGATACTACGCCGCTTATATCGTCGTTACTTCGTACAGCGGCTCTGCTTCTGGTCACTTTGGTGATGCTATCCGCTACATCAACCCGGATGGTAAGGTTGAGGAGATTCAGGGTGCTTCCTCCTCTTGGGGCTGTTCCCACAACACCGGTATCGCCTTCGAGGCTGCCGACGAACCTCCCTTCGCCTCCATTTGCGCTGAGGATCAGGGAGCCATCTGGTTGAACACTGAGACCCAGGGTATGAGTAACAACGGTGTCAAGATCTCTAACGAGCATGTCATCAACGGTGCCAGCAACGAGCCCATGGGCGGAATGGGTGGTTCCTACAGCTCTCTGGCTCGTTTTGTTGGCTCCGATTCTTACATCTTCTCCTGGGTCTCACGTGGCGCTATCGACCTTACTGCCAACGAGTGGATGGGTGACGGCTACACTCACTCTGAGCAGCGCACCACCAACCGAAATGTCGCTATCGCTGTCATGTCTGACAAGAAGACTCTTGTTGGTGAGCAGGCCACCTCTGAAGTCGGTGCCAAGGATGGCGACAGCCAGGTCAACTGGATCACCGACGGTGCAAACGATTGCTCCAATGCACACGCTGCTGCCTTCGACGCTTCCACTGCTCTTGTCTCATGGGAGGAGATCTCCAACCCTGTCTGCGAGAACGAGGCCATGGGCTGCAGTGGCAAGTTCGCCGGTACCAAGTTCCAAGCAGTTGACAGCAAGGGCAAGAAGATTGGCCAAGCCATCACTTCGGATGATACCTACGTTGCTGGTGACATGGTTACCATGTCTGATGGTCGTATCTGCTGGCCTTTCGTCAACATGGCTTGGTCTCTGGATGGTCCTGCTCAGGCTGCGGACGTGAAGAAGATCTCTTTCGCTTGTATGTCCAACGGTAGTGGCTCCGGCTCTGGTTCTTCAGCCTCCAAGGACTCCACTGGAGTTGCTCAGCCGGCTGCTACCAAGCCTGCCATTGCTGGTGCTTCCAAGCCCTCTGCTGCCAGCTCTACTGTTGCTGCTGCTAAGCCGACCACCGCCAAGGCAACTGAGGAGTCTGCCGAGGAGTCTGTCGCTCTTCCTGAGAGTGCTCCCCGTCCCTCTTTTGTCTCTGTCCCTGTTGCTGTCAGCGATATTCTCTCCGCTCCCACCAAGGCTGTCTCTTCTGCTGTTGCCGAGGAGCCCTCCTATGTTGTCAACAAACCCGCTGTGCCTACTACCACGAAGGGTGGCGAGATTGAGTCTCCCGCTGATGGTGACAGCGAGGACTGCGACGATAGTGCTTCCGACAATGTTGCCACTACCAAGCCTAGTAGTCGCAAGAACCGCACTCGTCGCCCCCGTCCGACCAACCTTCCCAAGGACCAGAGCGGAAAGAAGTGTGCAGTCAAGACTGTCTTCCGCACGGTCTATGTGACTGCTACCGCTACCGTTCCTGGATACTAAAATCTCAGCTGGCACATGGGAGCTAGCTTTTGCTGGGAAATTTTCATCACGGGTTTGCGTGAATCATAAACAGCCTGTTTCGTTGTAATTAGATGTAGCTATCATCCTGATGTTCTGCTACCTAAGTTGCAAGTACGTGTTGCAGCAGGGCGATACTGGAGAACTTGATGTTAAAACCTCACCAGTTGAGAACGGTAGCAAAGTTACTTAGTTCATTATAATTACAAGCCAGTTTCCAGCACACCAAGCAGCTTGTTTGTTTAACTTTCTTAAGTGGCAGAAACTTAAATAGAAAAGTTGCTTGGTTTGCTGGAGACTGGCTTGTAGTTGTAGTGAAGTAAAGCGAGAAGAGACTAGCTGTTTAAAGGCCAGTCCGAAGTAAATGACAAGGATAGATCTCTTAATGTGACCGTTGCGGATACAACCACAAATGCTCTAGCACGCCATATCAGGAAGTTCGCATACCTCGCTTCTCAGGCGACGACGCAACACTGGGTGACCTCATGCAATCTGACGAGTGACAGCGCAGACATCGACACGGCGTTACGGCCCAATCATGGACCTTCCTGACACGCTTCTTCTCCGAGTATTGACGAAAGCCAATGAAAAACAGGTCTATACGGACTCGAGATGGGGGTAGCGCGCGTCAGTGGCACCGCTAATTAGTTGAAACTGTTGCGGCTTGGCCGATCCAGTGTTCCCTTTCACCCTATCTTATATCACGTGCAAAAGAATGACTAGAATACGAGTATTCCCCTTTCCCCGGCACTAGACTTGCTTCCTTGAACAACCGCACTTCCCACTCGCTACTGTACGCTATCAATCAGTCAATTCTGCACCGTATATTCTTACCATGGCACCCCCTAAAAAGCCTTCCGTCGACAGTGATAGGCTTACTAAACCCCGCAGAACGCACCGCAAGTCTCGAAATGGCTGTCGTGCCTGCAAGGAACGCCACATGAAGTGTGACGAGTCTCGACCGATCTGCGCCAACTGCAAGATTTCGGATCGTGCTTCCATGTGTATCTACATCAACAATGGGTATCAACCGTCGACTTCCCACGCAGCATCCAGTGTCCACACGCCGTCGCCTTCCCGTCTTTCGCCTTATTCTTTTCAAACGGGCCCGGCATTCCCATCTTTTGGCCCTGGTAGCTCTGTCAGCTCCGCTTTAACGCCTTTCAGCGATACGCTAGGCAGGGGCGATCTATTCGATCTCAATCACTTCGCCCTTTATCATCACCTTGTGACAAATCGTTACGCCATCACATCGACCAATCCTTCCGATGACAGTGTTGTTTCCCAAGCATTGGACCATGCACTCAGAGTCCCCTACTTGATGAATCAGCTTCTCGCTCTCTCTGCTCTACATTTGAGCAAGCCTCCCTCCCTTCTGCAACCATATCATCAACTCGCCACCAATCTCCAAACAAGAGCGCTGACCTTGTTCTACGAGGAGAAGCAAGAGGTCTCAGAGGAGTCATGTGTACCGCTGTTCCTCTTCTCCTCTTTTGTTGGAGTTCATGTCCTCTGCGATAGTCTCCAAGGTCCCAGAGAGAGTTTCAGCGCCGTTCTTGACCGCTTTATCACCTATCTGTCCCTGCATCGTGATGTTCACGCTGTTACTAAACAGTCGTGGAGCACAGTCGAGCAATCAGGACTTGGGCATAACCTCCAACAAATTAAAGGTGCATTCCCCACGATTGAGAATGGAATACAAGCGACCGCTATGCTCGATAGAATGATCGATTTGAATGTCTCCTTATCATCAGCTACCAAATATTGCAACGCCGTATCCGCGCTGCAGCGGTCATTTTCCCTCCATTCAGCACTGAAACAGCAGAACGGACAGCGATTGGATGCTGCGATAGCATTCTGTCTTGATGTTGATGATGAATACCTGTATTTGCTGAAGCAACGACAGCCAGAAGCACTGGTGATCCTTGCATTCTTTGCAGTCCTGCTGCATTGGAATCGATCTACATGGATAATTGGCGATGGAGGACAGTATCTGATACAGTCCATTACGTCCCATCTCGGGAGTCATTGGGCAGAATGGCTGCAATGGCCTAACTCAATCCTACAGTTTACTGACCCTAGCCCGAGCTATTCATGATATCGAGCAGCATGAATAATATCAACACTCCTTGGGATATATATACCACTAACTCTCCGATGTGTACATCTGCTGTTGACCAACTGTACTTCACTTCATCCTACCATGTGACTGTTATCAGAAGGGATTATGCGAATTTCTCCATACTCATATTGACGGATCGGCGGTCGTTAGTCCTAGCTAGAGATCCTCCTTTGTTAGGGTCTATGGTATCAAGATCTGTGTTGAAAGTGTTCTACAAATTACTCAAGCCAGCCTTGACCGTGTCTTTCTACTGCGTTGTCCCCATTCACCTTTCCATGCGTCTGGAGATCTCCCCACCCGATCACCCCAATTCCCTGGTTATCGCCGACCTGACAGCTGTACCAGCATTATACGGCTTGACTATAGTGGAACGAGTGGGAACCTTAAATTCCTACGCTATACCTAGTTGTATGTACTCAAGGAAGGGTCTTTCGCTTCTGCAGCTATTGGCACGCGCACCTAAACGCTGTACCAAATGGGACTAGTGGAGCAAGGCAAAAACAAGGGTGACAAGGAAGGTAACTCTGAACAAACATTTCCATGTCAAGAATTATATAAAACAAGGTGGTTGTCTATCAATTTACATTAATCCCATTGATACCGCAATACACTGCATTTTGTTGACTTGACATCAAGGCTGAGCTAAAGTTTAACCATGGAGAGATACCATAAATTGGGAGAGCTGGGTATCTCCAAGTCTTTATGCAAGCTTCAGAATTGGCGACGAGCCTGTCAACTCAAAATAGAGCTCGATGATCATTATCACTCTAAGATATATTCGCCCGGCTCCATCGTTCGAGGCCGCCTCGTCATCTCAGCATCCAGTACTTTTAAAGCCGGCTCTATCAGGATCTCTCTCGACGGACTTGCAAGGATCCGCACAGTTGGTCAGTGCATTACAACGACTACTGTGCATCACTTTCTGAAGGTCGATTACTGTTCTCCAGGGATTGTAGAGTTAATGTCAGAAACATTGATCAAAGGACACGTTTATACCGCACCCTTTCATTTCACCTTCCCTGCTAAGTTAGACTCGACTACTTGTACGCACAAGGTCACATCAACAAATGTAAGGGAGCAGCACTCATGCCTTCCGTCCACAATTGGAGGATGGGATAATGGAGATATGAGCCCTGATACGGTTACCATCGAATACGCGATAAATGCATGTATTGAATCAATCTCTCCACTCGATTACCGTGCCTTGCGCGGTTTGACAGTCGAAAAGACGATCAAGTTCATTACAAAGTCGACAGAGTGCCCCCCACTACATGTCGCCTCGACGAGTCAACGATATGCGCTCCAGACGACACAGGTCCTTCGCCAACACCCATTCAAACGATCATCTGGGACTCTCAACGTAACAGCAACGCAGCCCGAAGCTCTGCGCCTTCATCCCTATGGGAAGGTCGTTACCCCATCTTTCATCGACGTCAGCCTTACCTTTGACCCTTCAGAAGATGCAATTCCACCTCCACAACCCGACGCTGTGTCTCTGTGCATTCGATCTTACACATGGTGTCAGGCAAATCCATGCTCGGGGTTTCCTGACCTGCATGAAGTGCCGAATATCAAGCAGCCATTTTCTGTTACACTTCTAGTTGAGGTTCAACCTTCAATGTTGGGGTGGTCAGAGCACGTTAACATTTCGCAGCAAGCCAAGACATCTACACCATTCTATAGCTCAACTATGAGGCTGCCTCTCTCTATTCTGGCGACTACAAAGACAGTTCTGCCGACATTTCATTCTTGCCTGGTATCTAGGACTTATGATGTCTTCCTACGTCTCACATTTGGGAAACGGAAATCGACAATTGTTACGCCTCTCCAGATTATAGCAGAGATCTGAGCTCAGGTATATACATACATTTGTATCATTGTCATCTCAAAGATTTCAATCAATAATAAAATAACAAGATGAAATAGATCTTTCAACAGAATTATAGGGAAATGTCCAATAGGTCGTTAGGTCTGTCCGACCTAATGACCTATTGTTTACTATCAAATAAAACCGAGAACTTGTAATGTGTGGGCGGTTGGGTGGCAGCCTTCAACGCAACAGTATACGTCTCAAGTCAATCCTTTACTTGCTTACTACAAATTTGTCAAGATAAACACCAAGCTCTTTTAAGCCACGAACCAAAACATCCGTTTCACAGACATAGCCCATTCGGATATATCCTTTAAAGTCCTCGCTCCCTCCAAAACATTGAGAGCCGGCAACAAAGAGGAGCTTGGCCTTCTCCAGCAGTTCCAAACAAAATTTGGTATCATCAACAGGTTGCCCGTTTTTACCGTTGAATCGGATGAAGGCTGTCGTTCCGGCCTTGGGCTGCACCCAAGAGCATACCGACTCATACTGCTTCATAAAGTCCTCGAGTATCTTTGCATTCGTCCTGGCAAGTGTGATATTCCGGTCCACCAGTGCAGGTCGTACTGCAGGAGAGAGTGCAAAACTGGCGATTTGATCATCGATTTGGGAAACACTGATGGTCGTGTAATCGCGAGCTTGCATTATAGCCGAAATGATGGACTGGTCTCTGGAGGCGATCCACCCAATGCAGATGCCGGCTAGTGCATAACCCTTTGACACAGAGCCTGTTGTGACTGTCTTCTGGTGTTGAATAGTCGACACTGGTTTGGGCACCTCGATGTCGCCTGAGGTACCTCCATGAAAGAGTGGACGGTACACCTCATCCGAGAAGAGGATCAGATCATGGTCAGCGGCTATCCTCGCGATGCTGTCGATAACGCTGTTGGGAATTGGGGCGCCAGTCGGGTTGTTCGGATTGTTAATAATAATCATCTACAGACGTTAGCTTCTGGTCAGATTGAGAGTCTGTATCTCACACCTTGGTGTTCTTCTTGATCAGACTAGGCAGTTCATTGACATCAGGGACGAACTGGTTCTCTTCCTTCAAATGCCATAGAGTAACCTCAGCACCAAGACTGCGAGGCGTGTCATAGAGTTGTTGGTATGTCGGGTAGACACAGATAACATGGTCACCAGGACCGACCAAAGTATACAGAGAGATGAAGTTGGCTGCAATAGCGCCTTGAGTGATTATAACATCCTCAGGTCTCAGTTGTACCTCTCCAGTGCTGCAGTGAGCAGCGACTCGCTCTCTTAGAATCCGAGACCCAGGGATGCAGCCGTATGTGAGCTTGATGCTTGTGTCGATTGGATTCTTGACAGGGCCTTTGGCCATGTTGACCAAATCGTCGATAGATACAGATGCAGCGCATGTCTCGGCAACATTGAGTACGCCGGGTGTCGTTTCATACTCATCCATCCATTGCTCCACAGCGAAGGGGGTAATACGGACCATTGTTGTTGAAGATTTACAAGAAGATCAATCAGATAAAAGTCAGATGTCGAACAGTAATTGCAAATTGATGATGTGTTGTTTAAATAGATACGTAGATAACATGCGTTGTGGAGGGCAGCTTAGAAGAAGTCACATTGTAGTTGGCGGACGCTTACTGTGTCGTTGGCTGGATTTCAATATCGGACGGTACAGTCTTGCGGCCCCCAGTCTTCTCCAAACCCATCTCGGAGTTTGTTGCCTTGCGTCATTATCATGACGGGCCCACCAACCTTTGCCCCTCCCGGCTAGAACAGTTATTCACGCAAGTGTGTCCCCGACCCACCCTCCAAACCACTACTGTACAAGTCAGAATGTCTGTGGATTCTTGTCTTCGGAGTCTCCTGCCAGGCCAGGCAGCCAGGCCATGCTGACCAGAAAGTCAACCGAAGCTAAGGAAGCACGAATAAATGAGCTTGATAGGCTAAGTCTTAATGGGGAATATCTTCATGAGAAGCCCAAAAGAGAAGTTAATACACATGACGGAACCTGGATTGAATTGATCCATTGATCTTCACAACACCTCGGTCACATGGCTCTAGTTATTGGATGTCTAATAGTCTTACTCAACTCCATCGGAAATGTTTCAATCAACTAATCAGTTCAATCCTGCAAAGAATAGGCGGACCAGCTTCTGATGTGTTTTCTTGTATTTCCTTGAAAGTACCAGCTGCGACTGGTGGCCCCAGAAAGTAATAATATTGTTGAGACTCTAATGCATCCTTATTCTTCAATAACGTTTTCTGGAGATGCACAATGTAATTTTACTCTCCGAACCCTTCAATAACTTGCTGTCATCTCGATTTCCACATCAGTATCCAAAAGCAATTGATGAACAGCAACACAAGTACGACACTCAAGTCCTTCAATGTTAGTTATTTACCTGACTCAAGAGGCATGTTGTAAAATCTACAGGCTTGGGGTCAATAGGGAAGAATTCATCCCATGCGACATTGAAAGCCACAAAATCCTTCATATCGGCAAGGAAGACGTTGGCTTTCACAACTCGGTCTAGACTACTACCAGCCGCCTCGAGAACATCTTTGAGGTTTTGGAGTGCAACGCGTGCGCGGTCCGTAACGGTACCAGGAATGAGATTATCTGTTGCAGGGTCGATGCCAATGGCGCCACTGCAGTAAACCGTGCCATTGTATTTGACGGCTTGCGAGAACTGAGGGAGAGGCGCACAGGCGGCAGTGGTGTGGACTGGTTCGCGGTACGACATAGTGTAAGAGGAATTATATCGGAGTAGGGTAAAGCTGAAGAGTGAAAAATTGGAACAGTAACGTACTGGGAAACTGATTCATTGTTAGTATTAATATTCTATGTATTCAACAGTTAGCTAACAACCAGCTCCTGAATAATACATCGGTATATTACGTTGTTTTTTAGTAATTTGTTTCATATCTAATCATATGTTATGTCGTTTATCGATGCAGGGCGATTGAGCCAAGTTGCTAGAGTTCAGAAGTGGAGGAACTTGAGGTAGGGGACTCCGAAATGCGGAGCCGGGTCGAGCCGGTCAGCTCCGATCCTCGCACAAGAATGATGCTGATCCAAGGAAATTCCTGATTGTGTATTTCAGAAACTTATTGAAGACGCAGGGAGATTGCTGATGGTGCAGTTTATTTTAAACATGTGCTTGGGATATCGAATGTATTAAGATATGGCAGATTCCCCAGCATCAAACAGGTAGGATATTGATGCCGACGATGTCGTATGCTTCTGTCCAACTCAGATGATTCCCTTGTCTCTCTGCAACATCAAGTATCTGCCAAATTTGTTGGACGATTTCCCACTGCTTGCTGACATTCTCCAATTTATAGCAGAGCATCCGCCCCCAACACTTTTTCCACACGTCGCGCCTATCGCTCGTAGCATTACAGGACGCAACAAACGCAGGCCAAGTGATTGGTGCCATGGACTCTCCTTGCCCGACGGTTTCAGATCTTGATTTAAACTCTTCAGCTGCTTGGACATATTCAGCGACGTGGTCGACTTCTGGGATGAGGTCCGCTCGCTGGACACGCTGTATGCGAGTGCAGTAGTAGATGAGTGCGGCAGCATGCCACGCCTTTGCATGTTGAGTGAACACCGCCATCCTGAAGTCACCACTGTCAGAAAAGGATGTGATATTCTCTGATTTGAATCGCCATGATTGGAGTTTGTTTCCAAGTTCTTCACACGTTTCTAAAAAGTCGTCGGGTAGACTTTCCTTGTTTTGCTTGAAGCGAATGAGATGCTCAGCCAGGTGGCAAGTCTCGTTGATAGCCGTGGCTATCGCTAGCGTGATTCCGTAAACATACTCGTAACATTGGCTCGACTGTAAAATCATGGTCTCTGCGGCATGGGTGTTGTCGCCGATAGTACCCCAAGAGATTGGGGATGGTTGGAAGAACATGGTCCGTGACATTAGTGACAAGAAAGCACCTAGTTCATTGAGCTGTCTGGATGGACGGCTCATTAAGTTCCATCGATTCCGCAAGCTACGAAGCTGAGCTGCCGCTTGTATATGCATAAGAAAGTCGTCACCCTCTCCTGTTAAGACCTATGACATGTCAGTGCTATTGGCAAATGATCAATTGGCAAATAACGGACGCTTATTGTCACGAGAGACAGGATCGCCATCATCAAGGTCTGGTAATTTGCTGTAAGTGGCGCTTCCTCAATCGTATCTCGTAAAGATTGAATGGCTCGGTATCTGTATTTCGCTCCGAAGTCTCGATATTCCATAAGTCGTGGGTCGCATTTCCAGCGATGAAATGCCGCCGATGCCAACAGAGACTGAGAGAGTGCCGTATAAGCCAGCCGTCTTGATTTCTCCATCTGTAAATTTTCTTGCAACATGCCCTCGATCGCTGTGGATAGGTAGAGGGTCCGAAATGGGTTCTCGGGGTGACTTATCGGAACGAGCACACCTGCCACGTGGATGTTATAATGTCTCACCAAGTAGTCGACTTGAGCATCTCCAAAGAGGGTTGTATGGACTCCCTGCACCATACTATAGTCGGTATCGGTTGAACCTAGTGATACTTCTAGCACTGGACGAGCTTGATCACCAACACCTAAAGCACTTTCCTCTGCCATTGATCCGGTTTTTCTGTCTTGATCTTCACTTGATACAAGTGTGCAAATTGTACTTGAATCATTTGGCGAATTCCTTACTGTGGAGACCAAGGAACATGAAGAAGTCACGGGGCTCGCTGGCCACCAGAGGGTAAGATCTGGTATTGACTCCAGGCCGATTGGTAGTAGTATCTCATCAGAAGGCTCATGAGTTGAGGGCTGCTGGCACTCGCTAACCTCAGATGAATGATATCCTGGCGCCATAGCAGCCTGCGACAAAGACTCATGTGGCGCGACCACTGTATCCACGGGGGCTGTCTCAGTCGGGGCTACTGAGAATACCGAGAACAGACCATGATGCCCTGATACCCCAAGCTCGGCATCTTGGTCAACATGCAACAAAAGCATGTCCACAGTCTCGGGCTTATAGGCAGGTAAGTTCTGGTCTGTAACACAATTAATAGATTGTTAAATTTCAGAGAGTGTTACACTTACCTAGCTTCATACTCATACGACCTTGTATGACAGAACTAAATTGGGTCTCTTCTAACGAATGGGTCACCCATTGCAGTCTGTTGTCGTAGCCGCTGCAGTTTACGCCACGCTTTTCGCAGTTTTTGCACCCTATCGGGCGTTCATCACATTTAACTTTTCGGCTTTTGCATGTCCAACAGCTATGGGAGTCAATGATCAATACAATAAAAATCATAAAGGTGTCAGGATCCATACCCAGTGAAAGTCATAGCACGTGATGCTTTTCGAGGCGGCATTGTTATCTAATGGTGTTCGTTTCGCTTATACGTGGTTTAATCAGTAGGTGATGGAAACGGTTGGAAATTAACCTACAGTAAGTACTGCACCGAACCAGAACGCTAGATAATTAATCCGACTCCGTCAACGCGCATCGATCGTTAGGAGACCATCTCCAAATAGGGGTTAGTCTGACCTAAGTTAACTAATGACAAGCGGAGAAAAAGAGCACAGACTACAAAGGGTCCACCCAGCTTTAAATCTTTAAATCCAATCCAATGAATTCGTCCTGCAAACCCGACTCGTCTTTGGCCCTCGATCTCCAACAAATGAGTATCGACACCATAGGAGAGTGATGAGATTACTACTGCATCTTATTTGTATTTGAAATGAATGATCTAGTTTAGTCTTGCAACAAACGCCTTTGCTTTATCCTAGGACATAAAGCTAATGAAAATCCATCTCAAGATCTCTCCTGCAACATCGCCCTTGCAACGAAAAGAGTCTTCCTCTGGAGAAACTCTCATTAAAAATGTCCCTTGGTTTTCATACTCGCCGTCGATAACTGTAAACATGTTGGGGTCCTGGTTGTTTTCTATCGTCCGGGTTCGATGAGAATCCCTGACATTAGACAGAGTTTGGATCTTTGGCTTGAAGGCTGCGTAACAGTGATCCCAACCCTCTTCATCCTCATCGTCGTCTTCCTTTTCATCCTCCCACTCATCATTATCACCCTGCTCGTTCATAGCAACATTGCCTTCGTCTTCCTCGCCACCAGAGTCAACAGCCATCTCCTTGTTCTCGTCAATCTGCTCATCTTGCACGTTGACCCCATTCGATGGTTCATGTGATGATCTTTCGTAATCCACCGGAACTATACAGCATGAGAGTGATAGTAGAACCTGGAGATTGAAACTGCGTTGTGCAGTCTTCTCGTCTTCCAGATGAGGATGATAACATATCAATTATTACATGCCAGATTTCTCCCCTTATGATTTGAATAAATAAGGTAGGGTAACACACAGTAAACCTAAGCTAGAATAATTAGATTGTTCTAATGTTCTGTTTGTAGTTTAGACTTGTGGCTGAGAGCTCATATCCCCAATCGAGATCTAGCATTCCATCTGCGCCACCGATCTTATATAGACCAGTTGTATGAAAGACATATGGAACTCACTAGCCTAAACTGTAATAGATAGCATCATTTCCTTCTGCGGCAAAGAAGACATTGCCGAAACAGCCGAGGACATGCTGGCTGAGCATTCCCGAATCGCGTCGGACACTGCACACGGTCTCGAATCTTTTCGTAAGCACCGTAAACGCACTGAACAGTCCCCTGACAATGCCACCCATTTCTACAGTCGACCGCATTGATTGGAGGCGCATGAGCTAAAACAAAATAAGTCCTGCCCATAGTGCCTCATGATGAAAGCCAGATATCAAGCTTGCTTTCTCAAATCACTCTGGCACTTTCAGTTACTCTGTGGCCTCTTATGTATCTCCTTCTCCCATCCCTTCCCCAGTCATTGTGTTTATTCAACAAAATATTTATTCATTTCTCTCATTATTCAGCCAGTTGATAACCCTATTTTCCTCTACACTCCTTTATCATGGCGCTTCGTCGCATAGTGGGCTTCTGGGCTCTGGTCCTAGGCACAGTATCCGATGCAACTTTGGTAGGCAAGCGCGCCATTCAGACACAGCCCATTGAGATCATCGTCGGATCGTCTACATTGTATGATACTTTAACCAGGTATGGGACGTACGGACTTCCGACCGGCTCTCTTTAGCTAAGAGGCTCAGTACATTTCTCATCCGAACTGATGCTACCTACACGGCCAATACTCCCGTTTATGGGCATGGTGAACCAAACACTACATACAACATTCCCCTCGATTCTCAGTGGCCATCATGCGGCACTGTAATGGTGGAGAGCCATGTGACTATACTATCGTCGACCGACCGTGTAATATCTGCGCCCGAGACAACCACTCTGCCGACCGAGAATCCGTGTGATATAGTAACCGTGATCGTCAGAATGCAAGGTTACAAGAAGGGTGATCCCAACGCTCCTTCTTCCCAGGCTCCGATCTCGGCTTTATCTCCTCCTGATGCGCAAAGCTCTGCTCCATCCGGGGCAGACAGTTCTCCCATTTCTCAAGGTGCCTCTGCGGTATCTTCAGATCCCACAGCGCCTGGGCAAGGTACAGATAGCACCGCTGTTAGCAACATGCAGTCTTCCCAGGGCGACTCTACAACGTCTTCAGATCCTGGAGTGCCGTGGACTACAATAACCTCGCAAGGAACTGGTACTGATCCCATGACCACCACTCAATCTCCAACTAGACCCGGCGAGACAGGAACAGTTTGGGTCATGGCCGCCAGGTCTCAAATGAGCTCAGACTCCCCGATTGAGTATACCACCGTCACAAGCACCGGCACCGACGCCAGTACTTACACAACCACGGAGGCCCCGTCAGGATCTGGCCCTGGTACGGTGGTAATTGTTGTACCAAGCCCATTGGCTCAATACACAACCGTGACATCCTATGATAGCTCGATTACAGCTGCAGCCACGAGCAAATTGACTCCTAGTGCCCCAGGAGGAACCGGTACTGTTGTTGTCTATGATCCGTATGATTGGGTGACCACCACCTCTTATGACGATGCCGCTTCGTCTGACCATATAACGACCATGTGGCCTTCGGCGTCTGGTCATGTAGGAACGGTAGTCATGGTTATGGCATATAAATGGGTGACAGTCAGCTCATATGACCAAACAATCACACCCGCATCTACAAAAACTATTTCCCCAGCGTCCCCTGACCAAACAGGTACCGTTGTGGTATATCAGCCTGATCCATGGATCACAGTGACTTCCTATGCAACTGTCACGGCAGCGTCAACAAACACTATATCTCCAACTGCTCCAGGCGCAACAGGCAAGGTTGTTATCTATCAGCCATACCAGCGGCAAGTAGTCACCTCTTACGATTCAAGCATCACAGCCGCATTCACGACCACTATGCCACCGCCTCCTGATGCACAGACAATCAGTGTTATTGTATACCAACCTTATAAGTGGGCCACCGTTACATCTTATGGAGAGTTTACATCTGACTCTACATCCACTATATCTGCAACTGCTCCAGATGAAACAGGCAGTGTTATTGTGTATCAGGCTAATCGGTGGACAACCTTCACTTCCTTTGGAGAATTTACAGCTGCATCGACATCTACGATATCACCATCTAATCCGGGTCAAACTGGCACTGTAATCATCTTCAATCCACAGCCATATACAACCATTACTTCTTACGGAGGTACTACAGCTGAATCGACAACAACTATAGCTCCGTCCACTCCAGGGGCGACAGGGATCGTGGTTGTCTTCAAATCGCAGCCATATACAACTATTACGTCGTACGCAGCTGTCTCAACCGATACCACACACACCTCGCCTCCTCCTGCTCCTGGCCAGACAGGCATTGTTTTGGTCTTGATGCGACAGGCGTATACGACTATTACTTCGTATGGAGACGACGTCACGGCTGAATCTACAACCACTATAGCACCATCTACTCCAGGGCAAACGGGTACTGTCGTTATCTTTGATCCACAGTTTTATGTGACCGTCACCCGATATGGAAGCGTCACGGCTGCCGCTACAACGACTGAAGGCGGTGACGGGCCCAGCCCAACTCGTACCGTCGTGGTTGATCTCCCTCAGCCCTACACTACAGTCACTAGCTATGGCGCTTTCACCGCAGCCACCACCAAAACATATCCGCCCTCCGAGGCAGGGATGACAGGCACTGTAGAAGTTGATCTTCCGCAACGTTTTACAACCGTTACGAGCTACAGAGATGGTCTGACTGCGGCTGAGACTACAACATACCCAGTAGTTGTGCAAGGACAGTTTGCTACTGTTGAGATTGATTTACCTCAGTCTTACACAACAGTCACAAGCTACATTGCAGGTCTCACAGGCCCGGCATCTACGACCTTACCAGCAACCAATCCAGGCGATGTGATGACTGTAGTCCTTAGCCTTCCTCAGCCTTATACAACTACCACGACATATGCCGACAGTCTGACCGCACCTTTGACTACAACAAACCAACCGGCTAGCCCTGGGGACCCTGCCACAGTTCCTATAAAGAGCCCTCAGTCTTATTTAACTGTCACGAGTTATGTTCAAGGCTTACCTGCTCCTATGACTACGACGAACCAGCCTGCTAATCCTGGAGATCCGGTCACTGTTCTTGTGCAAAGGCCTCAGGCATACACGACTGTTACCAGTTATGGTCCGTTTACAGCGGTAGCAACCACTACCATGGCACCAGCTTCACAGGGTGGTGTAGCCACTGTTGTGGTACAATCGCCTCAGCCATACACAACTGTAACCAGTTATGGTCAATTTGCAGCAGCATCAACTACTACAATGGCACCAGCGTACCAAGGTGGAGTAGCCACTGTCATCGTGGACTTGCCTCAGTCCTACACAACTACCACAAGCTGGGGTACTTTCGCAACAGTTGGTACTACCACCTGGTCGCCAGCTTCTCCGGGTGGCGTTGCTACAGTGGTTGTGCAAAAACCCCAACCATATACCACTGTAACTAGCTATACCACTGTCTCAAGCATCAGCACATCCACCGGTACACCTGCTGTCGCTGGGCAGACTGGCACTGTAGTTGTCATCGCTCCCGCAGTTGGAACCAAGGCTGCAGATCAAACATGTGGCAACGCTGGTCTGGAATACGCTATCTATACCAACTCGTACACGAACGCTGATGCGCCCAATTACTCTTCCCTCAACGTCGGATATTTTGCCACCGCTTCACCGACGTACACTGGTATTACTACCTCTATGGGCATCTTAGAACCAGGAGGAGTGACAGGAGGGAACTCCGGCCCCGCTCAGGCTATCTATCCTGGCTCACCGAGTCAGACGTGGCAGTACAAGGCTGTGAACCATCGCGCATTCTTATATGCGCCTATTACTGGTACTTATTCTGTTGTTGTCCCCTATTCAGATGAGATTACACTGGTTTGGTACGGTAATAAGGCCTTATCAACATGGACACGTGCCAATGCAGATCTGGAGCAGGGTTATTCATACGGGCCTTCCAGCTCTAAGACCCTTAAGATTCAATTGACAGCGGGTACTTACACGCCGTTCCGAGTTTTCTGGGCTAATGCTCAGGGAGATTATGCTATGGTAATTACGGTTACAGCTCCGGACGGGACTGTAATCGTTAACAACTCTGGGTCATCGAGCAGATACTTTGTTAGATTTGCTTGTGACTCTAGTACACCTACTTATCCTGCATTTGGACGTGGCGGTTAATTCTGTTGGTCTCTTACTTTCTCTCTCCTAACATCTCCTTTCCTTACTACCTTCTACGGGTAGCTAAATTAAGATTCATTAACTAGCTATGCTATATCTCCACCATTAAAATGCAATTCTGAGGTTTCGCGACTTTGTTTCGCGTTCCTCAAAATGCCAACGAAACAGAGTAACTGGAGTCGTATGGCGTTTGACCTGGATAAGCGAACTGAAAGTCATGTAATTACGCGAAGCCAGAGGGGAGGATGACTTGCATACGGTGATGTCAATCTGCCCAGTCGAGAACCCCAGGAACGAGCTGTCTTGCGGTATTGAGTTGTGCGCTATGTACAGTGTAGTCCCTCAGAGAATTTACTTTTGGACGCCCATTTTTCAAAGTCAATTGTTCGTGATTTGCCTATATAATCAACAGTCAGCTCCAGCTCGTTCGCAACGCACATCCCGCGCCCCAAGCGCCGCTATGGCCATCTTTCCCTCCTGGGTAAGAAAGCCTCCAACAGCAAATGTTTTGTGAAAATGACTTTCCTTTAAAGCAAGGCTTTGAATGGCTCTCAATGCCTAAAACGGGGAAACGGGAACACGCGAGCTCTTCGCCACTAGAGGAAGACAGCGAAGGACAGGGTGTTGGGGACTTGGTTGTTCCATTGACGGAGGAGATCCACGCAACCTACGTGCAAAGCGTTATAGGCTCGTTTCCCTCTTTAGTTATGGTCCTTGCGAAAGCATGCGCAGTAAGTAGGAATGCCAATGTTGGGGTTAGTCCAGCCACTAAGCCGTCATTCCAATCATGCCACACCATTCCACAGCAGCAGTTTTAAGTTTATCCAGATGTCCCAAACAACAAGGATACGCAGTTCAGTAATCGCTAAATTGATGCATCGCTATCTACATAGGTCCTAGCTTACATTATCCTCATCTGCTTTGGCTTTTCTACTTATACACATCTGGTGATGAGATGCCCCGCAATCTGTATCCTTATAATTAGTCTATCCACAACTTGTATCGTGCACAGCTAGTTGCCATCTGTCCCGATACACATTATGTCCAGGCATTCGTTGCTTACGTCGTGATCCTGGATGACTATAACTACATAGCGAATGTGCCTGAAGACGTGGACCATGCTACACTTACGCATCATTAGCGAGATGTGCTGGATTGACAATATGGGTGCCAAAATACCTCTACCTGAATTAATCACAACATTTCCTTCCAGAGCATCGATGTCCGGAGCGGGCTTACCCTTCACGGCATGATATGGTCTTCCAGGAACACCAGGTCCGCATATAAATTTTGGAGATCCGTTGAAGAGACTACGGACTGCCCAGGGTGATGCTAGAGGGCGACATGATCACTCAGTTCAGTGTTTTCATGGCGAAGGCGTCGACTTTAGGAGCAGGAACGGCAGTGTGGTAACAGATGCAACTCCAAGAACGGGGAAGGAATGCGCGATCGGTATTTCGCATGTCGTATCATGCCAACGATCTTCATTCTCTTGCTAATGTTGATTATGAACTTGGAGGAATTCGAAATACATTCGTCACATGACGCGGCGATGAACAAGGGGCTTAAAAAGCAGCCGAAGGCGAAGATAAACTGCTTAGAGCGCCTTTCGGTATATGATATGATGTGATAACTGACCTTCAAAAACCTTAAATAGAATGTTTACGGATGATAAACTTAGTATTTAGTCAGTTACACCCTCCTTGCTTTATACCTCAACAGCCAGAATAGATGCGCGCTCTGAAGCTATTAAGACAACCACATGCATTATAGTGTATATGCCACAGAGGCATTGAAAATGTTCAAATGGTAACTACAGCTAAGCGTTTGCCGTTGTCTACCAAGTTGCTAGAGCTGTAATGGAAGTATATACATGAAGTAATTTGCTTGATACAAGCAAGTCTATATCAACCTTGTCATTTGGAATCAGGGTAGCATTGAGAGTAGAACGGGTTCAGCGTCTTGCAGTAGAAGCCCTTGCTACACTGCATATTTCCAGTCCACTTACTGCCACCACATTGCTCGTACTGCCCCTGTGCCTTGGATACTGGTAGGGCCAGGATAGCGTCACTGGCCCTTTCGGCGACAGTGACAATGTAGGCACTGGGGTTAGCGGTGACCATGCCCGGGAAGATCGAAGCGTCACTGATGAAAAGGTTGTCAGTGCCGTAGACCTTGGTGTTAAGATCAACGACGGCAGTACCGCCTTGACGACCGTCATCCTTGCCGAGCTTATTGGTTCCGATCCAGTGATTGGCACGGCGGTTGCTCCACGAGACGACCATCTGTACGTACTATTAGACCAACCCTTGAACCATATAAAAGATTCATGAACCACTTACATCATCGACGTATTTCTGTGAGGTGACACCAGGAGCTGGTTGGAGCCACTCTAGACCCTGCACTCCGGAAAGAGCTTTACGAAGGTTGTCAAGCGCAGTCACAACAGCCTTCTTGTCATCTGCATCATTGAGGTAGGGGTTACCAGAGACAACGGTGTTGAGAGCACTGGTGATAGTCATGCGACCGCGTGACTTGGCACCTCGGCCCAGGTACTGGCTAATGGTGATGGACTCTGACTCGCGAGTTAGGAATAATTTGATCCGTTGCATCAACTGTCAAGTGGTACTTACTGTTGCTAGTCTCACCCAGGCTTGGCTCGACGCGAGCAGTCCACTGCATAGATCGGACGCGACCATCAGCACCATAGATCTCATCGAACATGACTGGGCCGATGTTGGGGGCAGCCTGGGCAAGGATGCCAGAGCGCCCATCTACCTCCAGATTAGTCTTCATTGCTGCGTTGCAGAAGATCGTGTATACTGACCCAGGTACTTATTCTTATCAGCGGCAATGGGATCATTATAGGCTTCGTAGAAGTCATAGAATTCAACGCTGGGGTGCTTGATGACTGTATCGGTCTACCATACAGTTAGGTCCATGGTCAGGTGATTATGTTGAATGCACTTACGTTGGTATGGTCCTCAAGGTTGTGACCAACAGGAAGGTCAATCCACTGGTCTTTATCGATCATGGAGCCACCATCGAGACTAGACTTGGCGACGACATTGAGCTGGTCTTCTGGACCAATACCACCTATAAAACATGATTAGAATCATGGAAGTCGACAGCATACAATGGGATGACACTTACTGCGAAGCAGAATCTTAGCACTACCAAAGGTACCCGCCGCAAGGACGACACGACCAGTCTCGGGAGTGAGCTTGACGGTACCGACATAACCAGCGCCAGCGAATGGCTCGACCTCAAGACCGGTAACGTGACCCCCAGAGCGAACGAGGCGTCTTACCTGGGTATTGGTCCAGTGTTTGAAATTGTTTCGCGCGTTGGCGGAGACCAGATATGTCGCCATTGGGCCTCCACGTTCACCTCCGGAAAACATGAAAGGCGGGTGGGTATAAGTCCGATTCTTGGCGGCCGGCTTCTCAAGAGCGTTCACTTCATTCCAACCAGCCTTCTTGAGTGCTCCAGCGACGACGTTGAAACCCTGGTCGAGGTATAGCTTGCCATCCTTCGAAGGGAAACGTGTACCAGGAATGCGACCAAAGACACGCTGCTCGTACTTGGCCATGTCTTTTGCCTTCCAACCATCGGGGAAATTGAAGTCCCAGTCTTGTGGATTGGGACGCCACCACAGACCAGCGTTGATAGCCGTGCCTCCCCCCAGAACACAACCAGCCATTTGATCAGTGTCAGGGCAGGCAATACCGGAGGAGTCGGCCCAGATCTGGTTGCATAGGCCGGGAACATCGAAGCGAGTCAGGTCGGTGTCTTTCAGCCAGTCTGGCTTCCGGGTACCGCCCCAGCGACCAGAGGATGGAGGCCCCTTCTCGATTAAAAGGACCTTCTTGCCAGCCTCGCTGAGACGGTCGGCGATGGGGAGACCGCCAGCGCCACCGCCGACTACAACGTAATCATATGTCTCGCTTGGGACGGGGCTTCCGGTGGGTGGTGCAGCGGTCACGGTAGGCTCACTGGTGGCGGTTGAAGTGGGCTTCCCACCACCGTCGCATTCACCCTCGACTACCTTAGTAGCAAGCTTAGCCCACTTCTCATAATCATCATTGAAACTGTTGCTAGTAAGCTCGCCACCAAAGATGCTCTGAGTGTCGTGTTGGAGCATCCGGGCCTCAATTGGGCATTCCGGGTTGATCACATCCGTGGTGCTATGAGCCCAACCGAGTACTGCGATCGGAGACGTGGTCGCCAATTGACCCGTGCTTCCGTCTTGTGACCAGGAAGTGCATCCCTGGCAGCGATAGATCAGAGTAAAGCCATCATCGGTGATGCTGGAAGATATTTGGGTCAGAACAGCGTCGCCCTTGTATGGGACAGGCTCGACTTGGGCAGTAGCCCATTGGAAGGCAGTGAGGATTTCGCCATCGTGAGGGTAGGCAAAGAGCAAGAGTGAGTTTGTCATGGGTCCGCCGTAGGAGAGACCGCACCATCCAGTGCCCTTCCCTTTTGGAGTAGCGCAATTCTGTTCAAATGGTCAAAATGGAGAGCTATCAATCTTGTGTATTGCCTTACGAGGTATCCAATGAACTCATCGGCGTCGGTGGTCTGTCCATCTTCGGGGAAGCTGAAACCAAAGGTCATGCTAGGTGCCTTCCATGTGTCGAACACGATCCCAGTGTTGGAATCGGTGTAAGGTGCAGGTGTTGCTTGCTGGGCAGATACAAACTGGGTGACTTGTCAAGATTAGCACTTTGTGGACTGTCAAAGCGGAATATGTTCTGACTCACGAGGCGCTATGGCCAGAAGCCATAACGAGCGATAGGAAACCATGATGATAAATTCCCAGTTAATGATTGGAAAACGGTAGGTAGAATCTCTGTAACTTTATATCAATAAACTCTTTTTTAACTTTAATTGTTGGAAACCCCTGAAGGCGACAGTTGCACTGTTGGTGGATCCTCGGAAGCTACTCGCCCGCAATTGGCAGTCTCCTTTCGGCATCCCTCGGAGGCTGTTTGCCCGCGAAGCAGTTTTCGTTTAGTGGTCTTCTGGTCATGGAACAATGTATCTGATAGATGACCATTCGCGGCACGTTTCTCCGTCGCTCAATAACGGTATCATGTACATTAACATTAAGGTTGTCTCAGTGTGTACCCTGTCCTGGATCCTGGGGTTGATTGGCTGTTTTGATCCAGGTTCGTATTAGCGTTGTTGAACGTTTCATGTGCTCTATTTCCCAGACGCTCCTACCAACGCTTATTGGACAAGAGTCTGGGTTTGGTCGCTCAAATGGCTTGGCTCTGTTGCTAAGGATCAAGTAGAAACAGACATTAAAGTGAAGGGCGGGATTGTTATGCATCATCTAATTTAAACGAGACGTCAACAGCAATAAATTGACTTCGAAGCATGGACTGACGGACGCTATGATCCTGGATGCGCTTTGACTTGCTTTTTAAAACACAGTTTCTGGAAGCTGTACGTGATAAAGCAACACAGTGGCCCTTGACGTATTACCGTATTATCCCAGGGTAGAGTACTTTTGTTATATGCCTAAGCAATCCGATATCGACAGCGCTTTATTTGTTTGCCGTCAATTGTAGACCATTCACTCCATGATGAGCTTGAGTAATTCACATGTTCGTTTCACCTAGAAATAGGTAACCCAAGCTGGAGTTCATAAGTGGGTTGTGTCATGCTTGTGCCAAGTGAGAGTCATCCGCATGCTTTGAATATGTCCGTTTATCGTCTGGGTAAAATTACCGGAGGCAACCGGTAGCATTTAAAGTATCTGAAAACTTGTATGACCATTTGCTTACTACGATTGATAAAACGCTAATTAAAACACTATGCTTTCTTATTGTAACATTATCAGAAGTAGGTGAGCGTTTTGATTTAAAGTAAATTCTGGAAGGACATTTATTTCTTTGAACATATGCTGCAGGGTGAGTTTGCTTGTCTCTTGTTAGTAAGCGGTCAACGGACTCACCTGACTGGTGAGTCTTGGCATTCTCCATGGCGACGACAGCGGGGTCACCGTTTCAGGAATAAGTGTGGCACAGCACCGTCAATTTAACGTTTTTCGTGGCGCCGGAGGTGATCCTCCGTGCATTCTTTTGTGGCGCCTGAATATCTAACCCACCAATATCATCAGTTTTCGCTTGGACAGAGGTGATAACACTGAACATTGGTTGTTACCAACCTCAGCACTTCAACACAGCACACTAACGTCAAGTTATTCCAGCATACGTCGTAGAATCTGGCGTCACATCTCGTTATCTTAGCGCAAGTCCACTGTATATTAACTTTCTATCGTGTATATAATATCTTATTAAACATCGTTTTAAAGAAACCTAACTGGGGAGAGCTCGTGACCTCCGATAGACAATAATTATCTAAGTTTATATTCCTTTAATTTTAAAGCAAAATATTCCCACCGGGACTTATAGACAAGTATTGTATTGGGTGGAAGATAAGTACACATGACATTATAATCAAGATCGTAGATAAGCGTCCTCTGAGCTCTAACAGCAATAAACCTTCAACCCAGTCCAACAGCAGACCCCATCCCCACATTGACTACGATCCATTTCCTCGTATCCATTTTCACATTCTCCCTAGCAGTAGGGAGCTCTGTTATCCCAATAGCAATCAGCCCGAGCATGTCCGTTGCGTTCATCTTGAATTCATCAGCTAAACATTGAACTCTCGCACAAAGGTATACATAAAGTTGCAGCTGCAGCTGCAGACACAAGAGCAAGAAGTACTTTGAGTTGCATGGCGCTGTCAGGTGGTAGATGTCACGAAGTAGCAGGACTGTATGGTCAGTGTTCAAGGCAGAACGTTATTGATATGGGGAGCGCAAGTTTTTATTTATACACTTATAGGCGTAGCAAGACTGTCGACGGCATGATCTTGACCGCTGTTTCTATTGACACTGAGCGCGCAACCTGACCGCAGTTCTTCAAATACTAAGGTATTGACTTTATGCAGTATTGTATCAATCGTAGCTGGCTGTAAATGTTTGATTCTGACGTATGTAGTAGTAATATACCTTGATCAAAGACTACGATGATAGTAAAACAGGATTCGTCAAGAAACAACTGGTATATGCAAGGGTTACAGATTTATAATTTACGCCACGTTGTACTACAAAGATAATTCGTTCCTACGAACAAAAGCGACCAGACTGGGCATGGCTCAATCCAGTATAAAGTGTCTCAGCATAGGATTAAAGCGCTTCCGAATGTGACAATAGAATGACCACGTGCAGGGCAACCAATTTCCAGCTCAGATTTCGGGCGTTTTCTATTGGTGACATTGTCAGAACGAGAAACCCCTCACTCAAACTAGGTAATCATGTCTCAGCTTTGCGCATTTTGAGTGAGATGTACGGTTTGTTGTTCAACTAAGTCCTTGTAGCCTCTTTGTACTTATATACTGTCGTCAGAAGCCGGTACTTGGTAGTCGTAGCTAGATTGGCATCGCCGCGAACACTTGCACGTACGGTATTCCAGCATTTCAGCTCATATCGCTTGATATTTGCTACGTGTACAGTATGTGAGCCCCTCAGCGGACTGCTAGTCCATTGCGCTGTCCGTCCCGTGCTTCAAATCTCACATAACATAGCGGGCGCGGCTATGACGTTAAATAATTGCATCAATCGAAGTTAATTCGCACACTAGATAATACTAGAAGTGGCTTTGGTCTGAACCCGGAAAGGAATAAAGATTAGAGATGAGAGGCCATAAGCAAAAGGCCGATAGGCCACAGCTGAGGTAGTAGCACTTCCAGCTGCAGGCTAACAGGGTATGTACACCCAACACACATAGTGTGACGTTAATAATCATCGGGTCCCCACACTCAGCTACCCAGATGGCAGCTATAAGGCTGATCTTCAACAAAGCCAGCGACACTCCGGACTTCCGAGACAAGCTCAGATGCAGATGTCGCTTCGTTGGCTTTTTCTGGGGGGTTCATTTCAGAAACCCTTCGAGATTCTTGGTCACGATTCTTGAATAGGTACCGTTCGTCGAAGGAGTGAAAGCCAAAACGTCGTAGGTTTGAACCGTCCTGAGGAGTTTACCAGGTGATTTGTGTGTTCAATTTATATGTGATAGGACCATTTTGGAATATTTGAAAAGACCTCTTGAAAAGCTTAGGTGGGTTTCTTTCTTGATCAGCTTGACTTTCACCTCCTTTTACGCTTCTTTTGACATTTGCACATAGCTTCCATCATCTCAACAGTATGTTGTTGCCCGCTATAGCCTACCCAGAATGCTTCAAAGCCTTGTGTTTCAATTTCCTTAAGACATTGAATAAGGTTCGTCCACATTTCCAGATCATAATCATCGTGCCTACAGTACCCTTCTTCCTCATCCCGCCACGCATCATCTCCTCTGCTGTATGCGCGTATACCGATTCTCCTCAGCCCTACTACACTGCCATCTTTTTCTAACCATTCTCGTGCCATCCTCACAAATGAACCGATGGACTCGGCGCCACGCTTACGCATGCAATTGTGGCTTGAAGGGCCGCACTGAGAATCGTTCCTGTGTAAATCGAGGATCAGAGTGTTCAAGGAGGGTGTCAGCCAGTTACGACAAGCTTCCTCGTTGGGACGCTCGTAGGCCACGGTCAAGGCCATACTTCGTAGATTAGGAAACGCAGAGACTTGAAAGGTGTTTTGGTCGTGGTCATACCCCAGCCACCCAACGTCGAGGGACCTGAGATGATCTTTCTGTGGGGATAAAACATCAACTAAGAGCGCGTGGTTCCAGCGATAAGCAGGATCGGGTTCAGTATAAGCCCAGCTAGATCCGTCGGAGGTCATGTCATTAACGACAAATCCGTGAAGTTCCTTGGGCCATTCGAGAAATCTTTTTACGGCTTCTGGTCGCATATGCAAGTCATAAAATTGAATATGGGTAAAGCTCGCTGTTCTTAATTGTTCCTGTCGATCGTCTGTCAGATCTGCCTATATCCCTTGGTGAGCATGTAGCACTTACCTCGGCTGGTCCTATTGAGGATAAGTCAATCTCGCTCTCATTCCGTACGCGCTTCAAAGAGAGTTTGTTGATGTTCGGAAATGCACAGGCCAACTGGACGATAGGGCTTTGGAGTGACTGGTTATATACTGCTAGGTGCTTGATATAGTTTTGCAGGAGGGGGCGTCGCAAGATCTCATCGCGAAAGAGCTTTTCCTGGGGTGGACAATGGAAGAACTGGGTCGTAACATCCAGTGACACATTTTCATACATCAAAGGCAGTAACAGGGTATGAAATCGTTTACAGACCCAGATGAGCCTGTAAATAGCTGCATACCGAACCCAGCCCCTCGCTGGCTCAGACATGACCAGATCGTCATCGTCGTCATAGTCAAATTTGTCAAAGTAAAAACTCCAATATGCTTGCTGTTCAAGCGAGAACTCTACGGGCTCTCTAACAGCGTCCTGTAGGATCGGCTGTAAGACCTCGTCTGGGAGACGTAGCAGATGTGACTTTGAGTTTAGCTTGGGAGCATTGAGAATTGAGCTATCATTATGACAAAGTTTTGGCCAGAATGGCGCGTGGCTCAGCAGAGGATAGTCTGGCAAAGGATCTTCTGAGCTGTAGGTAAGCTCTCCCGAAGGTAGGAAGCAAAGTCGCGTTTGTTTTGGCATGATATTTTAAAGAGTACGATGCAGGATTCAGTATTCAACGTTCAGTTCTGCTGTCTTTTGCACCTTTGCAACCATCGGCTAGGTTGCAAGCGATCGAGCATGGAAACGAGGATTTGAAGAGCCAGACTGTTCTAGATATAGGGTGTAGAAACCCGTTGCTTTTAACACTACGTAAGCTGCGCACAAGCATCGCTGAGCAAGGCTGACCGCAGGGGAGTTGGGCTAGAGCCGGCCGTCTGTTATTTCCGGCTGTATCTCCACACACCGCTAGTAACTCTGTCGAATAGTAATGGATTTAGAAAATCTCCATCTATTTGATTTATGCTCTGTTTTATTGCAGCGCCTAAAGTGACTGTTTGGGCTTAGTAGGAAGCGAAAGTTTGACATGATTCGCTGAGTGGTAAGCGCTTGTTTTTGCTGATTTCCCACTTGTCTTGGCTGCCTGGCTTGCCAGCCCCTGTCAACTTTGAGCATGCTTACAAATTTCCAGAGTAGCTCACAATATCTTTGTAGTACTTCAGAAATGAGATGGCAATGTCTAGATTAGTTACTCTAGAAATATCCGGACACCTAGGAAAATTCGCGGCACAATACCGCAAGCGAGCATAACATGGCATTTGTAAATCGCGTTCTTATTGCCAGCGACGGAGACATCACGATCACCAGGCGTAAATGCACTACGTCTCCTCCAAGCAAAAGCAGGCCACTTTCTACCACCCTTATCATATATCCTGCCAGCTTTACTTGGAAGCAGACCGTTGGCTTTTCATCATCATGTATCAGCTAGTTCGTGCTCATAGAGTCTTGCGCCCAACAGACGAATGGAGTGGGTGGTAGTAAGGAAGCTATCATTGGCCGCCTTGAGAGGAAAGAGAGAAGTGGGAGCGCTGAAAGCTGCAACATGTCATCTGATCGATAACCCAACAGGGAGGCCCACCACATGCTAATTGGGGTCGGTCGCGCAAGGAAAGTCCAGCACATACATAAAATGGGGAGCTACCTCCAAACATCCAACTTTCTCAACTTTACAAATTCTCTCAGTATCAAATTCTGATCACCAGCTACCAGCAGAGATTCACGATGACTACTTCATCACTGCCCTGTGCCAACTGTAACGCTGATGGAACCAACTGTCCCAATCCAGGCAGGTCCAGCCGCAAGAAGTGTCGGCTCGTCGTTGTACGTGGTGGAAACCTGTGACATCCTTGGACATTGCTGACGTACTTGGCATCGCAGTATTGTGGTCCCGACTGCCAAAAGGCTCACTGGCCTACTCACAAAGTTCACTGCAACTCAGCCCTCAACAAGTCGACTTGGACGCCCGACTGGGTCGTTCAAGACAGAACTCCTGCATTCATTGGGGGAGGTATAGGCGTTTCCTTCGGGACCAAGAAGTTCTTGTGGGGGAATGTACCGGCTCTTGATGTTCTCAAACTCGGCTCCAATGAAGGAGATAGCTATCGAGGCCAACTCAGGCTGTTGTTTGCAGCTATCTACTCGACGAATGGAGCTTCTTATTTTAAGGTACTGACATCATGCTTCCCGCCACAGCGTCAGGAGACTTGCGAAACCTTCTCGTAACCATGGCTCATCTACCTCCAAGCTACAAGCAACCAATCAGTATCACCATGAACGGCCGCGATCATGATATTGTGGCACGTAACGTCGTGATACTCCTCGTAGCGCTCACGGCTGAAGAACACGATGACACAATTGATTGCATGGTCCACGTTTGGTACTTGGCTTTGATTCGAGAGTCTGACATTAAATTACTCAATCTACGAGTCCGACCTCTTATTGAAGATTTGTGTCGCAAGATCAAAGATAAGCCGACCAACACCATTTTAGGAAAAAGTTGGAAGTTTGGACAGTCCTCTTTCCGACTTGTTCTTGAGAAGGTAGCGTGGGAGAGACTGTTAACCTTTCTTGAGATCCCTAGCGGGTTAACGGTTGAGAAAGCGAACCTCTTACGAACAGCCGTTACATTGGCAGATTCTCGAGTGGATTATCGCGACCGATCGTTTCTTTTCCTTTCCTCTTCCCATCGTGTTGCCAGATATCGATTTCGACAAGACGGACTGTTGCTCCCATTTGGGGCTTCTCGCAGTGGATTCCAACACCCAAACCCGTAAGTTCTCAAATCACCAGCGGGTAAGCGTGGTATACAGAACTTAAAAAGAAAGGACATTCTTCCAGACTGCTGACAAATGGCCGATGTATGATAACGCTGATCCTCTCAACGGCTGGTCCGCAAAAGACATTGAGGCAACCTCTACTGGACTAGCGACGTCAGACATCTACGGAAAGATGTATTACTACATGAGAGGTGTGCTGGAGGCATTCCTAAGCAGTATGTCTAGCAGAACTGTAGCGCTTGAACTTCTTCAAGTCGACGCATCTGATCTGCCTAGTCATCTCAATGAAAACTCTTTCGATAGCATAGAGGTTTGTGACTCCTACAGCTACGAAGTCATACCGTCCGTCATTGGAAACCAACCATACTAACTTGAAACATGTGTCCAACATCTCAGACGCGGGATATCTCGGGATCCACAGAACCGTCGGCATTATGTCGCCATTGCTTCGGTTCCCCTCTGTCAACAGTCACGCAACCCTCGTTACCTTATTCATGAATGTTGTGGACGAAAATCTGACCAACCAAGATCGGATGGCGGAAGCAAAACTTGGGAGCCCCTCAACAGAACGATTGCTCCAGTTTCTTCCGCCTGATCACAGCCCAACCAGTCGCTATGACCCGGGTTTTATCATGTTCTCGTTTGCCCGTGATTCCGTAACCGCCTATGACTCCATATTTGAAAGGTGCGTACCCTTCGAATTCCATAAACTGTCTTGATTGAAAGATGCTGACAATGATGAAAGAGTTGCCGAGGAATATAGATTTTCCGACTTTCCTGAGTATGTGGGTGTACAAGTGAAAGAAAAGCATACTGTTGTCGAAAAGTGGCCTTACCGACTCAAACTTGAACCTAAGCAGAAAGGAGCCAAGGAGGAATTCGACATGATGATGAGAGGAGGCCCAAGCGGGAAAGAGCGATATATGGAATGGAAGAGACTTTAAAGGAAAGAGATAAGGAACGCAACTTTAGCACATATGCAATTACTTTAAGGAAGCGTAGCAAAGTACGGAATCTGTTATCAAGGCAAACGCAAATAGTATGGGCTCGTCGCCATCAAATCAACTATTGAAGTTCGATAATCAAAACCGGCACAGCCTTCGTGTTATTTGGCTTGGGTGCATGGGAGCGACTTCGCCTGTAATAAAGGATGAGATCTTGGCTTTCCCTTCTCATAACTGTGTTAATTGCTGTAGCAGTGTGTCTATAGTGCTGTGGCTACGAAGGAACCATCACCGGAGCTATCACTTGGCATTGCCAGCCGATATTTCTCTTTAAACAGTTGTCAGTGGATCGCTATTATGTATCCTACGAGTAGATACCTAATCTGGTATAGATCTACCTCCGGAAGATACGTAATGCGTGAAACATACGGCTAAACTGCTAATCTACAGGTTTAAGATTATTACTGCAGTCATCCGCTTTGTAGTCTTGGCGCCTTTCTGCAATCCTACATACCCCGCCCTTCCCGCGGCTAACTCTTATAATCTATGCAAATCCTTTCCCTTTCCTTATTGACGTCCTGCTGACATGCCTTGTTAGAGCTAGTAGTTATATATTCTCATGTAAGTAAGCCGGAGGAATCCTTATATAGTAATATTGCCTGTAACATGTAATACTGTGCATTTCTGCTAATGTAGCAGCAATTGACTGCATGTGCCACTATGCAACTCTTTGGAAATCGTCCAGGATGGTTATCTTTACGTGCCGAGGTATTGCGGATTGAACCCTGGTACGGGTTTACCTATTTAAATGGCTCCTTTATCCTGGCGCTGGCGTCCGTTTCCTTTCTGCGACCTATTCCTTTTCAACGTAAAGCATACACGGTCGATATCAAATCCTTACCCAATGGCCGAGCAGCCCTTCTCAGCCGTAGTAACGGCCATAGCCTTCTTCAAACACTACTTTTTCATTCTCTCCTTAGGGCTCTTTATCCTGAGCTATGTACATGGTCGATTTCGTCCAGGCCTTTCACGCATCCCTGGACCGCCTCTTGCAAGGTGGACGAAGCTCTGGCGTTTTTACGACGTTTACAAAGGTCAATCTCACTATACGGCCATTCGACTGCACCTAAAGCATGGCCCACTCGTACGAGTAGCGCCCAACGTCGTGTCGGTTGGTGACCCCCAAGCTATCAAGATAATATATGGATTGACTGGGGCTTTTCCAAAAGTGAGTGAGCTGTTAATAGCGTAGCCGTATGACCTGGACTAACCTGTTTGCCCAGTCAGCGTTCTACCCTATCCAGAGCATTTCTTGGCAAAAGAAACCGCAGATGAATCTCTTCTCTACACGCGACCCCGTTTATCACCGGGAACAGAAGAAGAAGGTCGCAGGCGCATTCAGTTTAACAAATCTTCTGGAATCAGAGGCTGCTATCGACTCTTGTACTGAGCTATTCATGTCCCGCCTTGATGAGTGGGCTGTGAGTGGCAAACCGATCGATCTTGGCATGTGGCTCCAGTACTACGCGTTCGACGTCGTGGGGGAGGTCAACTTTGCAATGAAGCTTGGATTCTTGACCTTGGGCAGCGATGTTGATGGTATGATTGCAACGATCGAGGGCATCATCGCGTACTCAGCCATCTGTGGACAAGTCCCTGAAATGCACCCGTTCTTGTTGGGCAACCCTATTTTTCCATACTTGATACCTTCTATGGAGAACTGGAATGCAGTCTTGAATTTCACTTTGAAGGCCATCAACTCACGTACTCCTATGAAACGAGACGGCGAACTGGAGCTCACTGATGAAGGAGGAAAGGACCTCTTGTCAAGGTGGGCTGCGGTGAAGAATAAAGATCCACTCAAGATGAGTACTCGAGATGCTATCGTGCATCTTTCGGCCAATGTGTTCGCGGGCTCGGATACTACCGCCATCGCCTTACGAGCAGTCTTCTACTTCCTTATTAAGAACCCTGACAAGATGGTAAATGTAATCGAGGAAATCGATACCGCGGACAAGAACGGAAAACTCAGTGATATTATCTCACACAGAGAGTCTACTTCACACTTGATATATACCAAAGCAGCGATTAAAGAGGCCATGCGTCTCCATCCCTCAATTGGTCTGATAATGGAGCGGCACGTTCCACCTCAAGGGATCGAGATATGCGGGCGTTTTATTCCCGGTGGCACGATTGTCGGCATAAACCCCTGGGTTCTTCAACACGATCCCAAAGTATACAAGGATCCCGAGTCTTTTATCCCTGAGCGTTGGCTAACTGCCGATTCCGAGTTGCTCTCCAAGATGGAGACTAGCTTCTTCACCTTCGGGGCTGGATCACGTACTTGTGTGGGAAAGCACATCAGCCTTATGGAGCTTCACAAGGTTGTGCCACAGTTGTTAAGAAAATACCACGTTGAGATGGCAGATCCGGAGGTTGATTGGAAGGTTCTAAACCGTTGGTTTGTGCAGCAACGCGACTTTACCTGTCTTTTAAGGAAAAGAGCAATTGCTTGACAGAGGTATTTAAAAAGGATAATTCCACCTTACTTTCTGCCTTGTTTACGCTTAGTCAACAAAATGAATGCCAAGATGCTAACCTTTGCTGATCAAGTTTGAAGTTCAGAACTGGTGAGGTTGCATTACTCACGAATCCCTCTGAACTCGAAAAGGTGGTTCAACTGGGAAAAACGTCAATTCAAAAGACCGATGAGATACGTGGAGTGCCACTTCAGAATGCAACTCCCAAGCGCTTAATTTCGAAGTTCTTGCATGTACCTTGTTGGGCATGGAAGTGCAAGGATACTCTATGACATGGAGCGGATGTGGAATAAAATATCGAGACCAGGTATACCGCATTTCAAGTTGAAAGGAACAGCGCCGACGTCTTCCATAGAGTCTTTGATGAGAGATTTGGGGATGAAAGTAACAAGGGAAGACAATAGACACGAGGGCAGAGTGAGACATATCTGGTTGCTATCTTTCTCTGACACTGACTGACCAGTTCAGGGTTCGTGATTAGATCACGCAAGACCAAAAATGAAGTCGCCCGAGAAGACAGGCAACTATAACTATTTGGGTGGTGACGGATGCAGTGAAGAGTAGTTGATGACCAAGTATTCAGAGCTTTATCTCTTCTAAACTAACTACTAAAATAAGGTCGCTATCTAGAGCAATCTCGATAACTGTGTCCAGCTTAGCGTCTATTGTATTCTCCATACTAATCTCTAAAATCTTGTTATTATTACGAGAAGAGGTTATTTAGAAGCAAAACAGTTATTATCAAGGGTAAAGGGTTCCCTGTGACCTATGACGCTGCATTACATTAACGAAGTCTGTATGTAAATAGACTTTCTAGCTTGATATTAGTTTAAGTCTTGACTTTAGGTGGGAAAAGTGTTTTATTAATACAAATGTGCTAAGATTTACCAGCCAGTTATCACTTGTCCAGGTTGAAACCTTAAACTATGCTATGATAGTACTGTGTTACGACCCAAGCGGTTACATCACGTGTACCCCACATTTTTCATTTCCCCACTTACACAAGTCTACAGCAACCCAACCAATTATTAGAGAACCGACTCTTACATAGACCAACAATGCTCCAGGACTACATTACTCTAGGACTAATAACAATCTACTATATTATTACTCCCCTTAGGATTACCTAAGTATATATACATTTATTTAGCATTAGTTAGTATACTTAGCTTAATAGCTATTAATAAAACTTCTTTATTTAAATATACTTAACCTACTCTATTTACTATTAAGAGATGTAATACTTTGCAACGCTTAGTACCTATACCTTACATATCTGCTAACATAAACCTAGTACGGACTAGTTATCCCTTGGGAATTATAACTATTACATACTGCATATGTCCTATTTCTAGCGCTTATTTAACTGCGACATCTGTCAGACTGCGTTAAACATTCTTCTTAAGACTATTAAGAAATATGTCAGAAGTGTACTGTGCTTTATATTTCTGAGCAACTAGGATATCTTCCCCTCTTGAAATGCTGCACATAATACAACTCTTACGAGTAAGTGATGTCTCTACTGACTAATCACTGGTATAGCCGTCGTATATTATAAACAATTGGAGGTCGACTAAATCATCCTCAGCGCTATCTTCTCCGTTATTTGCCAAGGCTACTATACCTATATCGGAGATGCTTACCCAGCCAGCTTTTTCTTAAGTTAGTAAGTCAGGGCAGTATTACACAGCCGTAGGCAACTAACCTATTTGATATACAATGTACAGGGATGTATACAAGAGCAAGGGATAATAAGTTCCTCCTAGTATTTGTTATATTAATTGTAGTAGAGTTAATTTCCTTACCCTACCTTACAGGAGGTAAAGTTAATTTAATTAACAGGGGTAAAGTTGAGTTTTGTAAGCTAATTAAAGGTAAGTTACTTATTACGTAAGGCACGCAATACAATAAATACGTACAGCACCTAAACTTACAACTACTACTATTCTTTCAAGAGTATAGCATTAAATCATACATACTTACTATAGAAGAGCTTAGCCCTTTTATTTACTTCAGATCTTCTTAAGTATTAGTATACTAGTTATATCAATATGGTTGTGTAGCAGAGAGGTTTCTACTTATTTGCACAGCAGGCATAGATCTCTAACACCAGCTATACAACGTTAGGTAGCAGAGGCTGCCAATAGACTCCCTACTCTTCTGTTCCTAATTGTCGCATACCCCTGTTCACTTCTCAAACGCTTGTATACCTCCGGTTTATTTCCATATAATTCATACCTTAGCGACTGATTTGTCCCATTTCGATCGACGATCTCCGCGTACGTCACTCACGCGTGTGGACGCGTACTTTGGCTTCCGTACGTTATCCACCCTCTTTACTATAATTTCAATTCTAGGTTTCTTTCCAATGATCTTTACCAGCCCGTGGTATGGCACGGCGAGTCGGAAATAGCCAACTTCCACTATGGAACTCGAAGATCTCTTTTGATACGGTCTTTCTCGGTCGCAGAGGCAGTCGATAGATGGAATTTAAATCACTCAGATTCAGTCTTCCACCTCCTACTACTACTACTAACTACTACTCTATCAATTACCGTTGGTGATGACATCCAATAACAGAAGAAGCTCTGCACTCTCGAGATCCCGGGTTTCTTTCGCTAGTTAGACCCCATCAAAAACTAAAAGGCTTTGAATACTGATACCACCAAAGCCACGATGATACAATAGTTCCCGGCCGCAGTGAATCGGAAATTCAGCTACAACCATGATGCTGATATTCTCACTACCAATGCCTGCCTCAGCTAACAGTTGAAGCACTGCACAAAGCGTCTTTCCTGTGGCAAGTACGTCGTCTATTACAACCACCGATGCGCTCCTAGGAATCAGATCTTGACTCATCTCAATTCTCTTCCCTTCTAAATCATTAGATTCTGAGCCGGAGATATGTGACGAAGGCTTTTTGACAGAAACGGTGGGCGGGGGAAGTTTGCCGGCTTCGCGGATTAGCGCCAAGGGGACGTCGACTTGCTGCGCCAACGCCGATGCATACACGAAGCCTCCCGCTTCGCAACAGGCCACCGCACCGATTTTGCCCCAGTCACCTTTGAACTGAGTTCGTAGCAGAGAAGTGCACAAAGCCAACCCGCCCTGCCGTTGGGCGATATTGAGCACATGTCGGAACTCGATACCTGGCCGTGGGAAGTCAGGCACAGGGATCACCATACTAGCCAGTCGCTCCAGGTCCTTGTGGAGGAGGGGAAGCAGGTACTTATCCGCAAACCTTCTGACCACGTCGTCTCCCATTGCTTCATTGTCAAAGACGAGACTGTGGCTGTAGTCCAATGTTGTCGAATTCGACTTGCAATTGCTACCATTGCTGCCACGATTGTCATTCTTGCATTCATGGTCATGTCGATCATTGTCATTGACTTGGAACTTCCGGCGAGCTTGTCGCGTCTTTTCACTAGCTGTGACACGAATGTCAAGCAATCTGCTGTTCGGAACTAAATGCGACAAGGTTGCAGTCGGCGCCTCATCTCTCATCCCAGTGATTACCAGTACATCCATATCTGCGGCCTCGGACACCATATCTAGGAAGTGCTTCTCGGGCAGCCGAGGCTGTTGGCGCATTTGTTCCTTGAAGAATGCCGTCAATGCTGGTCTGTGTTGTTCCTTGTAAGCGCGATCCCTTAACAGAGCATCCAAGTCTGCGCCGACAGCTGCTGCGTATTCTCGCTTGGCGGCATCGCTGATGCTGGCCTTGCGTGTCTTGCAGTGTTTGTGGGCACATCTAGTAAACACGGAGACCCAAATATCAGCACAGTAGTCTTTACCAACGCCGCTTTCTCCCGTAATAAGAATAATTAGCTTCTGTTTCATTGGCGGTTTTGGGAGCGGACAGGCGTAAGCCAGCACATTGCGCGGGTCTAAGCTCTGTTTGAGCCAGGCCAGGCGCGGTCCGTTCGGTCCGAAAGCCTTGGCCGCCAGCGCCGTGTCTCTGGGATCTGGCCCGAGGTCCGCACCGTAAGCTCCGCTGCTCAAGGGCAATAAGTCCCGGGCGACATTATACACCCATTGCACGGCACCCAGAGCAACTTTACTTACGCCTTGATCACGAGGCCAGACAGCAGTTATCACGCAGGCGAAATCCCAGTCTCGACAGCCAAAAGCGGTAGCATCGTCGGCCACATCGCTGAGCGCCCCACCTCCTTGAAGCAGATGAATGTAACAGAGCGGGGACGGACGAGTTTCTATGGCCGCTACTAAGACGTCGGCGATGTCCTCGGCCCCGATTCGTTTTAAAAATAAACACCGCTTGAATGAGGACGTTTTGCCACCACTATGTCCACCGTGCATACCGGAAATGTACATCTCAGTTTCGAATAGGCCGACGCCATCAACGGTCTTGAGATTATCTTCCGGTCCCAATGCTGAGCCTATGAGCGAATGCGATAGGGAAGGAACTTGAGTCGTAGCAGATTCGATCAACGTCACGCCAAGATGTATCTGCGCGTTATTCGAATACAAATACGCATCCGCGGAACAGTGTCGAGCGAGAGTTCTGGTACATTGATAAAAGTCCTGAAGCTTGAGCCGCGCTTCATGATTGCCCTTCAGCGGGATACTCCAGTTTCGGACGGAATACGTCCGGGCCGCATGAGTTTCAAAGACAACGCTGACAACGATACCAAAGTTGGTCCCCGCGCCTTTCAAAGCCCATAACGTATCACTATCTACTTCTGACTGCACGGCACCGGCTGGTCGATATTTGCTTGGTACGCGACCGACGTAAAGTACGTGGCCGGAGGCAACGCTGACCATTACGGCACCCACGAGGGCGTCGCATGCAAGCCCATGCAGCCTGGCCAAGTGTCCAATGCCACCCTGCAGCCATAACCCGGAGCCTACACTTGGGCGAGCTCCCAGAGGTACTGTCAAGCCTACTTCCATAGTCTTGTGGATGATGTCTCCAGTATTGCAGCCAGCCTCCGCGACAACCAGGGAAGTAGAATCGAAATTGGGCTCTCCTCCATCCCTCTTAGCTATGACCGTGTGTACTTGATCAAAAGCACTCATGTCAATGGCGACGACGTTAGGCCAAAGACACTGGCCGCTATGGCTTCCGCCTATGACAGTAAGACCAACGTTTTGTTCAAGGGCCCATTTCACGCACTGCTGGATATGCTGAATCTGTGTCGGCCTAACAATACATGCGGGACGGTGAAGGCGGGCCTCCTGGTTCTTAATTCTCCTGTCTTTATTCACCAATGGCATCTGTGCCATCAAGTCCGGCAATGCGATCGCATGTTTAGTAAAAGTTGCCATGATGTTGGGCGAACTGAACAAGAGATGGCCGGGGTGTGCTTTCTCACGACGGCCCAATGCGTGGCACAGCTCACGCCATTCGCCCCGGATAGCTTCATCCATCTTCACATCTCGGCAGGCAAAGCCCGCGATGAAAGAAGTAAATCGGTCCAATGTCTCATCGTCAGTTGCTACCCGAACGATCCCAGTAGGGAAAGGCGCCGTGTGATGACACACTAAGCCGTCAAGGTTCATGTCGCCATCACGATGGAATACCACCACCATTCCCGGTTCTGGGTGTTCGTCAAGTGATTTCAGTGCTTGTTCGATAAATCTGCGTCTAGGTTTGATGCCGTACATGCTATGGCAGAACAAGACGACATCAAACTTCCCACCATCACTTGTCCCAGTGCTGGTACCGCTCCTTGTGTTTTTGTTGTCGTTGTCTGGTGCGAATGGCATCTGATGAATCTCGGGGCGGCATTCCAAACATGGCAGAGGAGCCTCTGTTCCTGAGGTGGGGTGAAACCAATCATCTAGTCTTATGGCAAACAAGTCGTTGGGCTCGAAAGCAACATATGTCCTGACTTTGCGCCTGATACGATAGGGTAAGTATCCAACAACGCTCTTTGGACCGGGTCCGATTTCTAGCATCGAGATATCAACCCGCGAGTTTAATAAACGGTCTAGAAGCGCAGACAGTTGTGGGACAATGAAGTTCTGGTATGTCATGAATCCCGAGCCCTGCATCAAGAGTTCGAAACCGGCACTGTACTGTGCGTGGGACAACGGCTGCGTTGCGCCCGATGCTGTTACCCTTGCTGTCTGCCTAAGGGCTTGCTTCAGGGTGTCGAGAGTGGCCATAACAGCTTGATAGGAACACACTTTTGTGCTGGTAGAGATGATAAAGTATGATTGTGATGCGTGATGATCGGATTTAGCTGAATTGTGTACCTACAGAGTTGTTGCCGCTTCTTATCTCCCCCGACGTTAAGTGTAATATGAGTGTCAGAATCTCAGGTTTATCGAAAACGACGTCGCGATCAACTAACCAATCAAATCACTTTGTTCCCGTTCTCATACTTTCCCTTATCAGTAGAATACATGATTCTGGAAGTTATTGACATGATCAAGTCCTCATTAGATAGTGGTGGAACTTTGATGTACGCGCGACGTTATGTTATCTTGGCAACGTTAATACGTGGCCATGTCAGCTAACTCATGGTGCGGAGGGGTTTCGGTTCAGCCTATCAGCGAAGACCACGTTTACCTCGAGATGCGTTAAAGACCTCACGGGTTCCCCTACCGCAGGTGAACTTGTTTTGGTCGGCCTCCCGCATAGCTTATCGTGAACTGCAGAAACCTGGGCGTGCTAGCGGTATCATGTGCTAATCCTGTTAGGCTGTTCATAAGAGATCGTATTGACGGATATGGGGGAAAGATCCTCGTTAGAAGAAAACAAGTGCAGTACATGTATGCATGTGTTATGCACCATATCGATAGATTGTACGTAATACGAATTGAAGCCCATTTCTACATGGAGGGGAACAAAGCACTCAATGCAGAGGGGCCCTTAACCGCCACTAAAGCTCAAGTGAATGTAGTAAATAGAGTCAAACTTTCGCGAATCGAGTGAATATGTTGTAGTGGAAGTGCCAAGATTCAAGTTCACATCCATCCAGTGGCGCAAGAACATTAGCGCCGGAGTATTTACTATCTCGCATTTCCATAATCCGGTCCATCGAAATGAAAGCATCAAATTCATGTACCACGCTATGTATGTGACCCATAAGCATGGAGAAACTTAATCCAACCTGGACAGTGGTCGTGGGGGTTTTGTGGTGTAACGCACAACACATTAACGGTCGGCCTCCGGCAGAAATACAACAAAATGAGCATTTCAGAGAAGGGGTCATCGAGCCAAACCTTGGGGATTCTATCGGCGTGGAAGACTGTGATTTGTCAGTAATGCATGAGTAATGGCACATGTATTGGCCGGCTTCAAAGTTGATAGGGCAAAAGGAGAGATATTGTATGGTTACTAATGCTTTCTGTTCGATGAAAAGCAGGTGCTAAGATACGTCATACCAGTCTATCAACAGGCTAGTTTATTCATCCGCACGTGTATTTGGTTGCGAAGCAACCTTTTTGCAAGTTCAGATTCCTTTGGTCTTCGTTCCCACGCCTTTCTAGGTCGCAGACTTTCAGGTCAAATTGCGATAGAATTTCTTTCATAAAATATCTCACCTTATGCCTCTGTTCTCCCTCGATCTATAGCAGTTCACATGGCTAGTCCCAAAAACGATAGCGTCCTCTCTAAGAAACGGCCGCCCCCCAATGATACTACTGTCGCCTCCCCAGTCAGTAATAATTTAACGCATGATGGGCGCAAAAGACAGAAGAAACACAATCTCAGCAACCTCAGGGTTACTGCTGATAGTAGAGTTTTAAGTGCCCCCGATCAGTACAAGAAGCCGCCCGGCCCAGTGATCGATTCTGGAGATCCTTGTAGGTTACTATACTCTCACTCTTCACTGAGTCGTCTTGCGTGCAGGTACAAATTTCTATGTATTGCGACTAACATTTGAGCTTTGCAGTAACCAAAATTAGAACTCGCCAAGCAGACAGTCAAGAACAGGCCGCCCTACGCCTAGAAAAGATGCAAGGTGCGGTGCGAACTTTGCTAGAGTGCATCGGCGAGGATCCTGGTCGTGACGGCCTGCTGGATACACCTTCGCGTTGTGCCAAGGCATTGATGTTCCTAACCAAGGGTTACCATGCCAATGTGGAAGATATCGTGAATAATGCCCTGTTCCATGAAGGCCATAACGAGATGGTCATTATGAGAGATATCGACATATTTAGCCTTTGTGAGCACCATCTTGTGCCCTTTACAGGAAAGGAAAGTTTTCCCTTCCCTCGATATGTCCTATACACATGACTCTGAGCTATACCGGCTAATTCTCACTTCTAGATGCACATCGGTTACATCCCCTCCAATACCGTTATTGGCCTCTCAAAGCTTCCTCGAGTCGCCGAAATATTCTCTCGTCGCTTGCAGATCCAAGAGCGCCTGACGAAGGAGGTCGCCCGTGCCATTATGGACATCCTCAAGCCTCAAGGTGTTGCCGTCGTCATGGAGTCTAGCCATCTGTGCATGGTGATGCGTGGCGTTGAGAAGACCAGTGCCACAACTCTGACAAGCTGTATGCTGGGATGTTTCGAGCAGAAGAGTAAGACGCGAAATGAGTTCATGCATCATGTCGGAATGAATCGATAAGATAAAGAATATTAGACTACGGATTTATCGACGATGGGATGGGATGTTGGGGTTGATACGCCAGTCGCAAAACCACTAAGAAAGACGTTTTATATACTCTACTGTACCGATTACCACTGTGATGTTGTGAAGGATGGCTCGCGATGACCGTTCTACAGGGCTTAGCAAGTAGTCTAAATTTCTTAGATTTAGAGTTCAAAAGTCAAGATGAAATCATATATGATATAAACCCAAAAATAACTCTCGTGTCAGTAATGAAAAACGGAGTTATATAAACTATATTCTTACCTAACATTCTTGCGCAACGTAAGCAACAAGCAGTTGATAATGTGAGCGCTTTAGCGCAGAGTGCTCGTGTAAGACTCAACACAGCTCCAACTCCATCCTTCCAATTTATATCTGTTGTTTTCTGTCACCTGTCCCTAATCAATCCGCTGCTTCCAAGACGCTGCTCCTCGCCAACGCAAGTAGACAAGGGACCACATGACGGTTTAATAAGCCCCATAGAGAGCAATTGCACCTTCAAATCCAGCGAGGAGGTCATCAATGCCTTTACTGTAGAATAGGTGGGCAATGAACGTTGTCTATATGAACTTGGCGACCGCCCTTGTGAATTTAGGATATTAGCTGATCGTTAGTTCTCACAAATAGTATCCAGTCTAAATGACAGATATAACTTATGCAGAGGAATGGTACACTTGAGATTGGATAGCCAGTCAGCGAGCTTCCCGATGAACTCGACTGAGGAGGCCGCAGAGCGGGACGAGCTGTAACTGTAATTGATCATGCGACGAAACAACAGCCATGTTCCTCACGTCAGACTTCCCCTTTCTACTACTCTTCTATTAGCTCTAGCATTATCGACACAAGGACGCCTACCAAGGCCATCACCGCTACTTGACATTGATGACCTTGCCACTCGTTAGCTAGAAGCCTGGGTAGCAAGCAGGACTGGGAAGTCCCGGACGCGCAAGAAAACTTCGCATTTACATTAAGATGAACGCGCAAGTAGTTACTGGCATTCTTACAATGTGACCAAATGGCTACCTCAAGGTCTTCGCGGTTTCCGCCTAAATAGCTTGGGTCCACACCCCATCCTACCCTACTAATAACCCTATATATCAGGTCCTAATATACAATTTAATAGTCTGTATATACTATTTAAAATTTAAGTTACTAGATATCTATATTAGTATCTACAGAGAGAAAACAGTAAACTAAAAAGTCTTAAGTATTATAGGTCCTTATTATTAGTACTAAGAAGTAAGCTAGGTTTAAAGTAAGTTCTACTTCTTTAGTTATTAAGAGATTACTACCTAACTCTATAAGAGCTTATAAACTAAAGCTTAGATAGTAAAGCCTACTAATACTATAATAAGAGGAAAATAATTTAAATATTATTTAATTAGTATAGCCTTAATTTAAAGTAAGTAATAAGTATAATAAAGCCTTCTACCTATAAGCTATTATTAAATTAAATATAAAAAGATTAACTAATACTTAAAGTAGTATTTTTAATTAACTAAATAAACAGAAGTAATGTATATAATAAGCAAGTATTGCAGTTAAGTAAGTATTACACTTTTCCCTCCTATATTATTACCTATACCTAATTAATTAGTTTTTAACTATAAATTATATTACAATCTTTAATTAAGGCTAAAACCCTTCTTATACTTTAAGTACTTTAAAATAATTTAAAATTAAGTACCTAATATACTATAAAGATATATAATATCTTTAAATATAGATTATATTACTATTATAATAGTATTTAATTACAAAGTAATTCTACTTTAAATTTATAGAAATTATCTAATTTAAAAGAGTAAATAATAGTTTAATTTATCTTTAACCTAGATTTATAAGGATTTCCCTTATAACTATATTTTATAAAAGAAATAGCTAATTTTCTACTTACTAACTATAATATATTACCTATTAGTAAGTACTAGGCTTATAACTTTATAAAATAATAACTAGAACTAAAGGTATATATCTTTTATAAATATAACTATTAAAGAGTTAAATATAAAGATCTAACTATTATTTATAGCTAGTTTAGGCTTATATAGAATATAATTACAAAGTATAGTATTTAACTAGGTAATATCTAGAACTTTAATAAAACTAGCTTTATAATAGGCCTTATATAGTCTAGAATAGCTATTATAAGTATAGAAAGGTAAGAAAAACTAAAATTAATCTAGCCTAGAAACTATAAATAAATTACTATAATTCTAGTAATTAATATAAAAAGTTAATTAATCCTACTATTTATTTTTAGTTTAGGCTAATATTACCTTATAAATTTAGTACTAAGAATATAACCTCCTTAGTAATTAGGTTATTATAATAAGCTAAAATAGATAGATAAATAATAAGCTAGATCTTAAGTAGCTAAAGTACTTTAATTAATTAATAATAAAGAGATTAGTTAATCTCTATTACCTTCTAGTTCTTAATAGTTATAAAAGTTATTACTTAGTTAACTTTAAGAGATATTATTAAAATTATAAGATTATTATACTTTATATACTTACTTATATATTTTACTTACTTTAACCTCTTAATATTAAGTATTTTTTAGTACTAAAGAATATATATAGTTAAGAAATAGAGTATTTAATTAAATACTCTATAACCTATATTTTAAAAACTAAGTTTTTCCTTACTTTTTATACTACTTTTTAAGCTACCTTTATAGAAAGTAATATCTAATAGGCTTTTAAAGGAGCTAAACTTTACTTTCTTAACCTAGAAACTATTATATTAAAGCTTAATATATAGCTATAAACTCTAATACCTTCTAAGAAAGTAGTTAACCCTTCCTTTCCCTAGACTTTAAAGACCCTAAGGATAGTAATAAAAACCTAATCTTAGTTTAAATACCTTACTAGGTAAATTAAATAGTATTATAATAGCTTACTAAAGTTAATTATTAAGGCTTTATACTATCTTTCTAAGGGAGCTAAAGTAGTAATATATAAGGTTACTCTACTAGTAGTAGAAAATAAAGAACTTTAATAGGTAAATAAGATACTAAGCTAATACTATAAATAAAAAAAGACTAAATTATAAAAGAGAGGGGTAATAACTATAAAGAAAGTATTATAAGTAATTAATTAGATATATATTAATATATAGGTAGTAGCTAAATTATTAAGAAGTAGTAGGTAAAGAAGGTTAGTTAGACTAAGTATTTAATACTATAGTATATATAGTAAGACTAAGTATAATATAAGAACCTATAAGGTAGTTCTAAAGGTATTTAGAGAAGAGTATAGTAAGTAATTTTAATTAATTAGATAAATTATAGGAATCTTATTATATAGATAATAAAGGATATATAGAAAAGTGTAATACTTACTTAACTACAATGCTTACTTATTATATATATTATATAATCTTAGGAAAAATAATATATAAGAAGATATATTTAAAATTATAAGAGAAAGTAAACTATTATAATTATAAGAAATAATCAATTTGTATATATATAATTATAATTCCTTATATAAGTAAATATCCTTTCTATATTACTTTTATCTCTTTCTTTTTAAGGTTAAAATAGGCTTTCTAGGATATTATATTAGAATATAACTATTAACTATATAATACTATTAATATAAGTAAAAAGGGAAACAGCTATATATTTTTACACTTTACAGATAATAAATAATAGGTTACAGTTATCTAGACTACTGTAGTTATCCCTGGTTTACGCTGTATAAGGCTCAGAAGATGTCTATTCCATCGATAATAAAGCGTGCTAAGTAGAGCGGGGTAGTAAGATATGCAGGACTAAGAGAGGCAACAAGCTTGATTTTGAGGCGTTAGCAATAACCTGTCCAGATGCCAAAAGTCAGGAATGGGGGAGCTGAAAGGTCAAGGTAGCCATGCTAGCTCCATACCGCAGTGATTTAAAAGTATGGTTTTATTGCTACCGCTGCCATAATTAAGTCTTAGCAAATAAATCCAATTATGCATTCAGCATTTCAGGGGTCTTTGTCACGTCTGTATTAATAGTTGTACTGCTAGTAGGCCGTTAAATCAGGCCATTGCTAGAGGGGGCCGTAAGTGGGCCGTTATAGTAGTGGGCATATTACTGGTTCTTCGGTATCATTTCTATAGTCTAGGGGCAGTGTGCTGTCAGATTCGGCGGAGCGGCAACGATTTCGGCGTTGGGGTTATACACCCAGCTGAGATCAAGTGAATACTCGCCAGCCTTGGTACTGTACATATTGGTTGAATAAGATGGCTCATGTGACTGCAAGCCACATTTGAGGTATAAAGACCCTGTAGCAGGTTATCTCACTAATCCCGCGTGAACAAGCGGTTGGATTGGTGTGTTAGTACAGCGCCTCGAGAGTAACACCCGGGCATAGCCAATGAGCCACAGCCAACAAAGAGGTAGGCCTCCCTTAGCGCGTGATTTAACACCCCAAGGCACGCATACGGCCAATCAAACGCCGATGATAAGATTATTCACATATTGTTGTGGGGCTTTTCGGTCCAGCCGCGATGCACGGGATGACCCACTAAGTCAGTACTCGAAAGTCGCCGGTCCATGGCCTGTTTAAAGGTGTAGATGCGTATTGCGTTACCGCCTCACTAGGCGTACAGCATGACATTATCTTGTGGAGAAACGATCCAACGCAAAACATAAAAGCCAACACTTCCGGTCCTTTCCTGATGACTCTTTGTCTCATAAAGTACCTTGTTCCCATTGCCACAGTCTAGTTCATGAACGACATTGAATACTTTCCACAGGCTCAAGATGAGTCCGCGGAACTCAATTTTGTGGACTCGGACTATCCACTCGATGGTAGGTATAAATCTTAACCATGATATAAAGAAATGTGTCAACAGCTACTTTACTGATGTTATACCTATTTAAATTATAGTCTCGCCCACAAGTTTCGTGGACCCATCTACGGTGTTAGATTACGAAACCATAGGCCAACGGTTTCACTGGGAACCTCTGGCGCAAGAAGGCGCTTTTTTCCCTTTTTTCATTTATCAAGCGGACATGGTTGATCTGGGTATAGAGACTATCCCTCAGGCTATCAACGACTTTCCCAGTATTGATTTCCCGGAACCAATAGCTGAGATGGATCACCATTTCCACTACCTTGATTCCACTTTTCTTAACGTTTCAAATTCTTCGAATCAGTTTCCAGATCTATATGACAGCTTGAATGAAGTGTATCTGGGAGACGTATCGCTTTCTAATTTGCCGGATCTCAACTTCACTCTGTAGAGCAGAGATTCCGTGCAAAATCAGACAAGTGATCCTATCCAAGAGACATCCCCTCAAGCTTTTCATGACGATGGAGCTACATTACCACATTCATTTTGTGAGATTCCTTCTGATGCCCCTTATTCTCCTGCCAGTGTACCTATTGGCGAGAGTTCAAGCCCAGAGACGATGGACGAGCGAAAGTTCAAAAAATATCCTGTTGCTCGTTTGAAAAAGAACGAGTTTGTAGAGAATGGAAAGTTTCTTTGCAACAACGCGGAATGCCAAATGACTTTCGACAACAACCGCGAAAGGAAGTAAGTTTTTGCAAGTTGCCAGATCTTTAATTTGTTTGTGTTGCTAATTGAGGCGTAAAGTAACCATCTTCGAAAACATGAAAAACCTTTTCACTGTTCGTGGCCTGGCTGTCAATTCAAAAATTCATGGAGGAAGGATATCATTCGGCATTACGACACTCATTATTCGCAAAAGACTATCCCATGTCCACGATGTTACGAGACTTTCACAAGACATGATAACCTTGAGAGACATATCAAAGAAACGCACGAGGGAAAGAAGAGATCAAGGATGGCTTAGTTGAAATGAATCATCAATAATACGTAGTGAGGAGACAATGGATTTCAATTATTCAGCAGCCCATTGTGAGCAGCCCTGAGTAAATAGCCACCTGCACGATCAGGCTACGTGATTTACAAACAAAGAACTGTAGTCTCCACACTTGTTTATTCTTTCACGATTCATGCTAATCAGTTAAAACTACACCTCCCTCAGATTGCTCATCACCATCTCTAGAACCATCATCACTCTCATTGACAACGTCATCATCATGGAGGTGCGCTAATGAATCGGAATCTGTGAATACTACAGTCGTCAGTAAGTATTTGACTGGAAAATCCGGAAGGCTCTCATTAAACTCACCATCACTTTCTCCATCTCCGCTCTCGAATTCTTCCTGAACTTCGGAAAGTGTCAAAGCCTCTGTTATTGCGGTGATATTTGTTATCGAATCCGGCTGCCATGGTGTTGGTTGCTGTTGGGTTACAATATGCTCCTCCAGAAGATTACTCAGCTCTTTGCTAAGGTTTCCCAGAACACGGCGCTGATCCGGCCAGTCACTATCCTCCCCACCGTCAGGTAGATCAATAGGACGCCAGTTAAGATATGTCTTTTGATGAGATTCGGGCTCCACAAATCTACCAGGATGGAATTTGAAGTAAAACTTGCAGCAAAGACAGGCGAGCTTACTGCAAGCTATGTAGCGATCCTGTTCCACAAATATGCGTTGATTGCGATGGAAGTCTTCGAGGATTTGAATCTCCGCATGCACATTGTGTTGTGCTTGCTCGTCGTCATACATAGCCCTGATGGCATCTTCCAGCTTCATTGAGCCATCAAGTTGCCCCAGATAGCTTTGCATGTCCTTCAAGCGTGGATCGTCAGCCCGAAGCATTCTTCTAACAATCGAATCTAGATTTCTCAGACCATCTGACGCTGGTACCCTTGCTGCCATAGGAGCTTCTACTCTGCGAACCGTGTAAGATTGTAAGAGAGGTCCTAGTAGCAGGGAGTCGTTAACAAGATTGGCAGGTACTCGAATTTTCTCAGCCAGACGGCCAACAAGATGTTTGACAGAACGAAATGGCTCTACTGTTCCTAGTGGAGCCACCTTCAGCTCTTCTTTTAGAGCTTCCAGTGTCTTCATTTGAGGAGCGTGTCGACCATTATAAGCAGCCTGGCAGAAGATCAAAGGGTCGGTTGTAACAGAGTAGAATTGAGGCAGCCACTCAATTAGAGCACGAGCTCCTGCCCCGTTGTCAGCTAGATGTCTGTCTCTGATCACTTCTGTCTTACCAGGTGTCATAATAGCGTCGATATTGGCTGCCAAGTAGGTTTCGCAGGAACGCGCAGCCCGAGCTAACATTCGACGTTCTTTTCTTAATCTTGGAGCAACGAATTGGATAGATCTGAGGGTTATCATTGCTGTTAACGTTTCTCTGTCTGTTACGGTAGAGTTTGGTTCTCCTCGTAGGTTCTCTAGGATAACGGAAATAAAGGTGAGAACGTCATCGTTTGGAGACAGGTTCGCAGCAACCCAAAATACGACACCGTCATCCCGGGACTCTAGGCCGATTGAAGTTGTTGTTTTGCCACCCTTTCGGTAGTCGCAGAGATAACACAAGCTCGTAATAAACCTTCGTCTTACGGTTTGGAGGTCTGCAGGAAGCTGGGAGATGGCGGTATGGGGACCGTTAGCTCTCTTGAGAATATGGAAGACAGCAAGGAATTCAAAGAGTCGAGCAAGAATTCTCGTGTACTTGTTTGTACGGGGTGGTCCATTACCCATGTTGATGGCAGGATTTGTGGTGGTGGCTGCTGAAAGATTAAGTTATTTGTGACAATGGAAGGTCTGGTATGAAAAGGAATGTAAATTAGCAGGTCACAAGTATCGAGAAGGTTACCTCTATATATCGGTTCATTGTCCAATTTCGAGTATTTCAAGCCCAGTCAGGTTTACCGTCTCAACTTGATAGGCCAGTGAAGGTATTGGCTCTCGCCTTATCTCTTGTGTGTTATGGCGGTCTGAAAGGCCCGAGGGACGTTCGCGTCATCCATACCCTCACATGTGACCGGGTAAAATGACCTCCGTACGCGCTGGAGCATCTTGAGCGGCGCACGAAATACTGACGATCCATCATCAATAAAGTGATCTAGTACCTGGATTTCGTACCCCGCACGAGAGGTCTCGCGGTGGGCCTCCCGCATACTAATTAACTGTATGCCAAGACTGACCGGCCCGTACACGTTTCGCTTCATGCTTCGATATCACATCCATTATCATACACATACGCCACGTAATCATTCCCAGTTGGACAACTGTAAAAGAGGCGTAATAGTCCTGCAGCGCCTGGAATGCAGGGTTTCGTCATCACGACCGAATGTCAGCCGTTGCTCACATTTGCCAATACGCCTGCTCTCTGCGTTCTGTAAACATCAATAAACCACAGCCTGACGATGGAGCTCTTCTGTAATGGATATTGTTGATGGAGTGATATGAGGCCAAATAGCTTCACAAGACCTTGTTGGTTACGACTGAGACCCGTCACCCTGCGAGAATTCTTGCCTGAGAGTCAAGTCCGCAATCGCGACTCCGCCACAGAGGGTCATAAACGCCCCCCCTTTACATATAACCGGATAGCTGCCGCGAAGATTCATCCACCCTCCTGTCAAAAGACAAAACAAAGCCATAACACCTTTTCAAGAAGACGGTGTGTTCAATGACACTTTTGACGCAGAACGGTCAGGATACATCGGAAGATGCGATGGTACCTGCTTCCAACGTCTTACCAAAGCTATGCGAAGAGCAGCAAAATGTGGTAGACATCGTTTTGGCTGGACGCAATGTCTTTTTCACCGGCTCAGCAGGCTGCGGCAAGTCTACTGTTTTAGAAGCTGTCGTGAAAAAGCTAGAAGCAAAACACAAACAAGTTGACGTCATCGCTCCCACTGGCCGGTCTGCACTTCAAGTCCACGGCATGTCGACTTGGTCTTACATGGGCTGGACACCCGACTTTCACAAGTACTCTCTGGAAAGACTGAAAAGTGAGGGATTTCGCACTTATGTCGCGGCTCGTCTGAGACGTACTAAAGTTCTTATCATTGATGAGATAAGCATGGTTGAAAATCACCATTTGGAACGCATAAATATCTGTATGAAGGAAGTCCGATGCTGGAACCCTGATCTCAAAGGTCCTGCTAGCGACGCTCCAGCCTTTGGAGGGGTTCAACTAGTGGTGACAGGAGACTTCTGCCAACTACCTCCTGTGAAACCATTCCAGTTCTGTTTGAACTGCGGACTGGAAACAACCCTCGATAGTGACGGAATGAGGTATGATTGTCCTGCAAACCATGGGCCGTTCATGGACGAGGACAAATGGGCGTTCAGGAGTGCTGCTTGGGAAGAAGCAGGGTTTACTTGCATCAACCTCCAAGAAATCCATCGTCAACGTGATGCTTATTTCATCAAGATGCTTCAGAAGTGTCGATTTGGAATACCATTCACGATGGATGAGATTACAACGCTGATGAATCATCCCCACAGGGTTGATAAGGCTACAAAACTCCTTTGCACAAGGCACGAGGTTTCCACGATCAATTCGAATAGTTTTCGGAAGCTCAAGACCCCTGTCTATATGTACAAAGCCTTGGATGGCTTCGAATGCTGGCAAAAACAGCACCTGCAGTTCGACAGCTATACCACTCGTGATGCCGATGGACATCTATTAGCATGCAAAGACCACAGGTTAGAGCCTAGCGTGTTGTTGAGGGGAGGCATGCTTGTCATTTTACAGGTGAATCTTGATATCAAAGGTGGCCTCGTCAATGGAAGCCAGGGCATCATCTGTGGCTTTGAAGAATTCGACCTTTTGAAGTTTTTAGACGGCAAAGGTAACAAAGACCGGACGCCTTCGTTTAATCTATTCAGCGGGAAACATGGAAGGCTGAAGCGAAGACAAGTGACGGAATTTATGAAAGTACAACAGAAGACAGGAGAAGAACGTATGGAACCGACCGCAAAGACGTTCTGGCCACGAGTTCTATTCCACAATGGAATCAAGTGCAGCATTTATGCTGCATGTGTTGTCAATGCTATTGGCGATGAAGAGCCATACTCCGTCTTGCACAGAACTCAAATCCCACTGATACCTGGTTGGGCAATGAGTGTCCACAAAAGCCAGGGTATGACCCTAGACCGTGTTATCATAGATCTGTCCAAAGCTTTTGTGGCAGGCCAAGTCTATGTCGCTTTATCAAGAGCAACAGGCCTCGAAGGTCTCAGGATCGACGGTGATAGAGAGGCACTGACAGCATTATTGGAAGGCGACAGGTCTGTGCAGGACTTTTTGCAGAATGAATTCGGAGTGAATCCTTGGCATGACTACTACCGAATTTCTTAAGCTTTACCAATCAAAGACGTCATCTTCGTTCCAGATGAACAAGGGACAAGGGTAGTCCTCACTCACATTGTCCCGAATTTGTGACGACATTCTGCTAGGCGACCCCTTTCTACAGGAAAGATTTCGTGTATATGCCAATAACCATGGTCATACTGGCTGATATGACTAGCTTACATAGACTGGTTGTTCCGCGTCCACTTCTTCTACAGGCTGTGCAGATTATTAAGAGTCGAACTAAGTGGGCTAGTTGGTTGGATAGAGTCTTATTTTCCAGGAGCGCGCCCATGAGCATTGTACCAATTGCCCTGCGTATCGGGTCTTGATACATAATTTGATACTCCATGCATGCCACCTATGATTCGGGTCGCTAGACTTCCTTACCAGTGTCTACGGAGAAATAGTTGCGAAATGAAAAGACTCAGGCCCTATAGGCTTCTACCTTTAGAACGAAGGGGCTGATTAGGTTTGGGGTAAGGTCTACGTCCTTGATTATCTAGAGATCACTGCCCGACTCCAGGAGGGCCAACAAGCTAAAGCTCGGACGGCAGAGCCTGTCGATGCCGTAACAAGAGAAAGACTACTGGTAGGCTCTATAATTGGTGCAACGGATTATTTAGAGTAATCGATATCCATAATGAGGCCTTTTACCTGCAAGTTGTTGTTGGCTCGAATGCAGAAGGATTGACCGACATTTTGAACGGCGTATCGGCCTTGTCGGACGAGCGGAACATATCACTTTGGGAGAAGATAACATGTCAGAAGAAATGGAAAGCGAGGCGCAGTGGCATATTTAAAGTTCTAATGACAAGAAAATAAATTCTATTATGCTTGCGAAAAACAATCAGTGCTAGCCTATATAATCATAATTCCTTATGTAAGTTAAATATGCTTTCCAAATTGTCCCTACTCAAGCATGTAGAGAAAAAGTGCGCCGCATTTCCACTTCTGCACCAATCAAAATGTCCAATTTCTTACCCAAATTTCACCTCTGGAAATGCGCCGCGTTTCCATCTGGGCCTGAGAACCGAGGACGCGAAATGCGCCGCGTTTCTTCCACGAGGGTCCGTGCCAACCATGTAGACGCTCTTAAACTTTACAGGGTGTAGTAATTTCGGTTGCGTCCATTAGGAGGAAGGAAGCAGCAATCAAGCTCTTTCTTTGTTCTTGGCTAAATATGACTTCATAGAGGGTACCCGATCGTCTTGCTGCCTTCTCAACTTTATCAATATGATAGGCCTCGCGACATACACTGATGCTATTGTCACATTGCGGCCGAGTCAGCTCCAAAAGCTCGAGAGCCTCGGCTTGTACTACAATTCGCCAGAACCATCAATAATTTGTGTCGAATGCGGCTTCGCCATTAATTCTACACGCGCGCCGCGGCACCCAGGCGACAAGCATCATATACCTAAGTCTGCCCGCCGTGGTATGAAGCCACTAATCTATTCTCTCAATCTTCCAAACCTAGAGACACTTCCACTGCGACCCTCTTCTTGATGGATGCTCTACTCTTCCACTATGAGAGTGCAAAGGTTCAGCACCCGCAGCCTGGCTCAATGATACTCGGATGCTCCATGCCATTGAGATGGGCTGGTTCGTCTTAGACAAATACTATACTATGACTGAAGATGTCCCGGTCTGTGCCGCCGCCTTACTACTTGATCCTTCTAAGCGACTAGCATATATCCAGCAAAACTGGCCCCGAGACTGGCATGAGGCAGCTATTGCTGGTGCTCGGGACATTTGGATGACAGAGTATCAGGGGCTTGCCATCTTAAAGGAACCAGAACGTCGTCCTGCACCGCTACCCTCGGAGCAGAATGGTCAGTTATCGTTTCTTTTCAGGTCAATTGAGGTGAAGCAGAAGGCAATTTTTACCGATTCAGATAATCTGTATTCCTTTATCAACGCTTTAACTCTTGAAATCGACTGTACTCCTCTTGAGTGGTGGTTTCGTCTTGAGCATCGGGCACAGTATCCACGGCTCAGTCGTATGGCTATCGATATCCTTTCCATCCCATCTGAATCAGCTGAGCCGGAGAGAGTATTCCCAGGTGCTCGACGTTACTTCTTCGTGGGGCCGGCTTCGAATCACTTGCAAGAATCTTGAAAAGGTGGAATTTATCGGCAACTGGTTACGAGAAGAACTATTTGTTCCCCCTGGAGAGGGTGGATTGGGTCTAGTATGCAATCCACTGGCTGGAGATGATGGGGTTACCTATGGATGTAGGTCTACAAGATGACTAGAATGCTAAAGACGAAGATATAGAGTCATGGCACCTTAATTCTACTCGTTTGGTCGTTGCACGTGACCTTATTGGTGTACAATTGTTGTAAAGCTGTACAACATCACCTCACAACATACAACTATTGTACAATAATACGCATCTATGCTGGTTGCATGAAACGATGCTCAATTTCGTCCTATACTACGTCGGGCGGTAACGTCATGCTCTAGTTTAACAGAAGCTTCAAGTATTACTAAACCCATGAAGGGATCCTCTTCTCTCACCCCTGTTCAGGACCATATCGCAACAGGACATTGAGGTATCTTTGAATGGTATCAGATTGCATTAGAAGAAAATGTTGTAGCTAGTCTGACCTCCTTACGATGACGTCGCTTCGTTTCCAAAATGGCTAGCCTATTAGCAGGTAAGTGGCAAGGGAATACAAATCGATACTGCCTTTTATTGATTTATAGGGGCCCAAATGTAAGCAAAGGGTCTACTTTGGAAATTGGTACAACTACCGGGTCAAAAGTCACCGCAGACAATTCATAACTGGCTAGGAGTTTATTGTACCAGGTCTGCCCAATCTCCTACTGCCGTATTAGTCAGAGTGCATCGTCAACACTCGTCTCTTCACTACTTACAGTAGGGTCCCTGGGGTTACCCAAAAGGCCTAATTTTTTCAAGTCCTTAATCAAAGTCTTGGAGGCAATGTCATCCTCTGTCGCACATTTGTAAGATAGCGTTGGACCACTTCTACCAGGAACTATTATCGGACCCCAGATTGCAGCGTGCCTGATGTTAAAAATACCAGAGCCAAAAATCGTGCGACCAACTAGAAGCTGAGCTGCTACGACCAGACAAGCGTCGAAAAGGTATTCTCGCATGATACGTTCCGTACGCTGGTCCGGATTCGTCCTTTCGATGAACATGGGATGAAAGCTGGATACTTTGATGCATTGGTGTTTATTTGGTAGTTGCACAAGCTCGGTCTCGCCGGCTCTCTCAACCGACGTGCATAAATATGGTGGCAACCCATCTTTCACAGAGCTGTGATCACAATTACAGACGACAATGATTTTGGGGCGTAGGATATCGAGCGAATTTTCAAGCGCAGCGTATGCGGCGGCGTTGTTTTCTTTTCTTTTACATTCGGCCTCGCCTTTTTTGATTTTACGGCTTCGGAAAGGCTTCGTATCAAGAATGATAGTGTTACGGAAACCTCTTTTCCCGCGGAACGCCAACTGAAGTGAATTGTCGAGATAGCGCATAGTCGAGGGGTGATCTTTATCAGCCATGATGTCGTCGTGGGATAGCCAGTCTTCTCGATCGCTAGGCTCGATAAGGATGATAGCAAGATCATCATACCCTCGGCCTGTATACTCTGTATTCTGGAGAGCCATTTGTGAAACAGCTAGACGTTCGGCCAATTGTTGTAGCGGTGCTAGATGGAGAGTCGTACTTGTTCCGACGCTTGCGACGCTGCATCTTTGTAAGGTTGGGTATATATCCTTTGGGTGGTCGAAATTAAAGATAACTGGGTCCATTTGACTTTGGGTAGAGTGCTTGCGGGCTGCGTCAATAAGTTCTTCGTGTTTTGGGCGGGAGAACAGCTATTCAGCCTGACCACGAGACATTCAGTCAGCAACAATGGTGCCCCGCGGTGGATACCCTCCTGTATTCTCTTTGCAGTCTGGCCAACCGATGTTCTTAGAGTTTATCGCTTGCAGGGATTACTCTTTCCTCCAATCAAAAATCGTAAAGTTAATGTGGAGACTAGTACAAAAACGAGAATAACGGGTAAAGTCTGGTAAAACAGGTTACCACACGAATTCCAGGTAGGAAATAAAACTCTAAATTACACGGGTCAAACGCGTATTCGCGTCGCGTGATAGGTTGTAAGCCATCACCGAAAAGACCCTCACACTTATCTGGCGACGATGTCTGTTAGACCTCACTGAAAATTCTATTCTAGTATTCTAGCCGGTAACGGGTCCCGTTACTAACTAAGTCGTGTTTATAAAAACGCGAAACGGGCCCCGTTTCGAGGCATTGTGATCCGTGCCACCCATGCTGAAATCATTGTGTGCAGCTAAGGGGCAATCATAGATGACTAGAATTACCTAACTTAACTTTCGTCCTGATCCCTTTTGATCACCGCGTCTTTTTACTTATTGCTAATGATTTGGAGATTGTGTCTGTGGCGATCTTTTCTCCAGATAATGTGTCTTCTCAGCATGTCTACCCTGGTATCTTCGGAACATCGCCTTCATCCGCAAAACATCACGCCAGGATTAAAACGTCCCTATCAGCCATTCGCTTCCAGATGCAGAATTGAACCAGGAGCTTATAACTGGGCCTCATTGAGCTAGTATGCCTTCTTATGAGAACAAGATGGCGCACTTTACCGTTTCTCTACTGAGGTCGAACACGTCGAGGCAGAGAATGCAAGTACCATGAACAGCCTTGCGCTACCTAGATATGTAAGAGGTTTGCTCTCCAACCCTGAAGTGAAAAATTAAAGTCAACTTTTCAGTTCCTTCTTTGACGCAGTCGTTTCGCCCAATGACCATGGAGTCTACAGCGCGATCCTGGTGGACGGTACCTTCGACCAATGGATGATAGCCTAGGAACTGAGACAACATATCCACGTACCAAAACCTTGATTCCAAGAGTGTTTTATAATTCAGGCCCCTGTGTCAGAAAGGCGTCAAGGCGATTGACGTGCAGGCCCGGATACCCAGCTTCTTCGTCGGGGGTCGGGCTTGGTAACTTCGTCACAGCACTGGTACAGCGTACAACTTTCTCTTTGCCATTTTTAATGTCAAACATCTGCATGGCTGAATTGTCTGGCATCCACATGTAGTCACCAAGTCTGAAATCTGCGTCGCCAACATGATCTTGCTTCTCAATCAAGATAACTCTGTGCCCTCAATCGCGGACAGCAGCCACGGTGGTAGAGCCACTGGCTCTGTCACCTATGATAAGATTGTCGCATTTAGCTTGACGGTGGCCCCATTTTGGATTATTGGTCGTGATCAAAGCCTGCCTTAATTATGTTGTAGGCCACCTGTTGATTAGTCATGCGGGAGCGAAGCTCAGTTTGTTTGTTTGTCAATGCGTCAAAAAGAGGTGTAATTCCCATATAGACTTCTTTTCCTCCGGATCAAGTGGACACTACTGAGATGTTTTCACCCTGACCTAAGCGGCTACGTACAGCCTTAGTTGATGTCGCACCAGCTTGTGAGTGTACGTACACAAAACCGGTCAATCACCTATACTGAGAAGTGATAGTTGCAATAATCGACATGGCCTGTGAGCTAGGCACGTATACATCTGAAACATTGTGTAGATCTATTGCTAAAATTACCAGTCGATATTGTCGGTGTTCTATCCCTCTCGTAATGCCTTTAATACTCGTCGAGTTCAAGTTCGAACTCGCCTTCGCCTCCGAGTCCGCTCTCTCGATCTTGCTGAAGGAAGCATGCGGTTTTCACACTGTCCAGATTTGGTAAGTAGCTATGAGGATAGATGCTGCGCTTCTGGTGTGTACTCACTGCACGCTCCCAATCCTGAAAGTCCATGTGCCGGCCGTCAGGAGCCCTGATAATAAGTTATCTTTGTTCCTCGAAAGGGTCTAGAATTTCAAGCCGATAAGGGACATTATATCTTTTGGCGTATATATTAATTGCATTATGTAGGGAGCGCAATCGTTTTCGCAGCATCGCTCTCCCATTTTTGAACTTCAGGGTATGATCAATCATCGGGCAGTGCGGGGTGAAGGGGTCCATGGAGGAATACTTCTTGAATGTTGCGGCTTGTCGGGCACGAGTCTTGAGGCTTCACGCCAACCCAAGACGAGCAGGTTGGGTCCCAGAAGCAGAGGTTGAGAGAGACATCGTCGAAAATCGCAAGCTCAGCCGCTTTTCGAAGCAGGCCAGATCCGTCAACAAAACATCTTCTCATGTCCCACTGTTTGCCTAAATTACGCTTTCTAACAATCTGCTTCGTCTGCAGTGAGGGTTCTAAGTGCTTGAACTGTTGTGTAATGTCTTGCACAGCTTTGCTATGGGTCTGCGTTAGGTCGTGGTCGCTCATTGTATTAAAACTCAATAGCTCATCGCTACAAGTGGATCCCGAGATAAAATCGAATCGAATACAAAAAGGACTTTCCTATACGTTTTTAAGTGATGGGAGGTCCTGGCCAGCTCCACAAAACTCACGATGAGAATAGGCCGAACTGGCAACCATGGCCGTCCGAATATGGCTGATATACCCTCCAGAGTCATCTTACCTGATGGTCAACCCTCGAGACAATACAAATACGTGTGAATTCCGCCAAGAATGGACGGAGTGCTACGCATTCAGAAAGGGAGCTAAATTGCGCATGTCTAGCCTTGTCCTTGCGAAAGCCGAAAATGGCCGCGTCCAGTTTTGATTGCTCGTCCATGTGCATTGCGGACATTACAAGCCTTCCCAGGCATTAAGGACAGAAGTGGGCCTCGCTTTCCATTCTTATCTCTGCCAACCATACTGAATTCATTGAACTTCCGCTCCCTTGAGATCAAAAAGGGCTCAAGGCGTGACACCATGTAAGCATCGGCTCGATCGTCCGACCGACGCACCTTGTCGTTAGATTTCTTTTTAAGACGGGGAACCTAAGAAAGTTCCCTATATTTCATTAGCTCGAGTGAAGCTGAGCATACATATCTTGTATCTCAAGGTCGCTAGACAGGATGATAGATCGTTAAGAGAATACAATTCGTAGAAGTAGCTGTTTTCTCCATTGTTAGCGATTCCACCAGGTCATGATCAGAGGAGTGCTCCAGCATGACGTCACTTACCTAACACTACAGCAGTGCGGGTAGGCCAAGACTTGTTACGATTTGAGCTGTTACGTCACGTGCACTCCACCATTTTTTCCTTTCACTTCCCCACCTCATCACCTAGAAAGGACCAGTCAACGTAGGACCGACACTTACCGACAGCGGTCCAGGACCGCGTCGCTCCCTTCACACTTTCACGAATATATATAGTTATTGTTAAGACTTTTTTACCCAAATATCCCCATCTCGTTTTATTTACTATCAAGAGATTTAATACTTTGTTTTAATTAGTACTACGCTTATGATCCTGCTAAATATAAATTCAGAACGGACTAGTTTATCCTTTAGAAAACCCAAGCGCCACATTAAGGTTAAGCAGTACTTATATATAATCTTAATTCTATTTAAAGTGCTGTTTACTATAGATGTAGCTACTCTTTTGGGTTATATTAGCATGATAGATAAATGCTAAGTATAGATATATTGCTTTGTTGAGAGTGTTTTAAAAGTGCTCTATTAAAATCGTTCCTGAATATTGAAATATATCAATCCGTAAAGCAGAGGCATGAGCAAACGCAAACTAATTCTCTAGTCTCAGTGGAAACGATAGATACCCCTCGAAAATATCAAACTTCAGAAGGAATAATCTTTGCAAGTCGGGGTCTTGGAGTAACTTGCAATCTCTCTTATGGCCGTTTTCTTTCCAACCACGTGTTTGGCAGTCCTGTTCATCGAGTCATTACAGGGCTTGATTCTTGGGAGATATATTCCTCTTTACCTTGCTGCAATACCAAAAGAAGTTGCACTTGGCGCACTTCATCAATGAGCCGAACTTTCCATTGCATCCATGGCATGTTCTCTTCTTGTTAAGTACCGTGGAAAATCTTTGAACTTTGTCGCTCAAGAGAAACAGGTTCTCGAGAGATAGTGGAAAGATCTATAGACCCAAATAGTTAGCATAACCAAAGGAAGAATTGCTAGTGGTCATCACCTTCAGAGTTTCCTGATCCTCTTGTCGTATGCCTTGCGAAAAGTCCATAAACGCGTGACTTTCGGCGTAGAATACAACGACAGTGTACCCCGGTTTGAGCATCTCGGGAGTGACCTCTCTCCCAGCTTGACTAGTGTAGAAAGCAACCGGGATCTGTTGATCCCTTCTATCTTTGACCAAGAGTCTTAGGCGAAACAAGAACTCCGCATTTGTTATCTCGCCCAGGAAAGCCCAATGTCTCCCGGGCCGATAGGAAAAGCCATCCTCAGTTTGGAAGAAATCAAGGTCGACGTCGTCTTCGCCGGGCAAGTCTTCAAAAGCAGGAAATGCTGCCTCGTCCCGAAAGTGAATGAATTGCTGGTCTTTGCAGTTCTTTTCAGACCAAAGCCAGGCTTCGAAATCATCGTCTTTCATGTCTGCTGGGATCTCGTCTATCGTGGATACCAATCTTGTGGTCAAGCTATGAGATGCATGCTGGGATGGGTCATTGGATAGCTTTTGTAGCTTCTCCACCTCTGGGCTGTCATATCCTTCGACAAGTACCCGGGCTGATAATGCTCGTTCAGCGAAGACCTTGGCTCTCGCCTGATCTCCGTGTGTTATGGCAATCTGAAAGGCATCGTAATAAGCCCGAGGGACTGTCGCATCACCGATCCCCTCACACGTGAGCAGGTGTAACAGCCTCTGTACGCGCTGGAGCATTTTGAGCGGCGCATGTAATACTGCCGATCCATTACCGATGGAGTGATCAAGTGCTTGGATTTCGATCAAACGTCTGTCACTCACTTTACGCTCAGCGACTGGCAAGGAACAGAGTTCACATATACAATTGAAGCGGAACTTATCTTGGAGAGCATGATGACGAGACTCATAATCCCCGCGTTCTGACAGATAAATAATTGTGATCTCTGAACCAACCTCAATCTCTTGGATCGCATGTATAGTGAGTTGTTGAAGGCTTTCGTTCCATGTGTTTTGTGCGTTTTGTTTGCAGGAATGATTGATGCGAGATGCATCTAAAAAAACACCAACTCTCGTTGCATTCGAGCCGAGCGGAAGAGCATTGGTTCTGGCGATACCTAATTCTGGGCCATCTTCTGTATAAGAGTTTTGTAAGGACAAATAGGCTTGCCTCTGCTCCTCAGATAAAGCGGCAAGCTTGTCAGCCAGGTCCAGACGAAGATGCTCCATCGACCTGACATTTCGGGACAGCTCTAATAAAGGTGCTTCCGAAAGGACGCGTGTCCCCTTTGGGATTCTTGCAGCTGCAACAAGGCCAAGGCCCTTGCCTGGAATATCTTGGATACGGCACAGGCAGACCGATTCGGGCATTGTGAAGGATATTTGTTGGAAGTATACTTGGCTGTTACTGTAATCAATGACCGATTTTAAGAGAGCCACGATCTTGATGTCTGAAACGCAAAAAGAATACTAGGTAAAGTTTATCTGGAAGAAGAGATACGAAAGAACGAAGTCAACCCGACAAGACAGGAGTGCGAGGCCAACTCGAGAATACCCCCGCACGAAAGGTCTTACGGTCGGCCTCCCGCATACTCACCGCAAGCCAAACCTCACCGGCCGGTGCAAGTTTCACTTCATGCTATGATATCACATTCGTTTTCATATGCATACGCCACGTAGTTGCTGATTGGATAACCATAAAAGAGGCAAAATCCTGCCCTACAGTGCCTGAAGTTGATGCGAAGGTGGTGCCCGTGAGAATGGTTTCTGAGTTCAAGTAACAAGTTGAAGTTGGCTAATCCTTAGCTGGAGTCACAGCGCCAGAAATATTGAGCTTTCCACCTTTAAGTAACTTGGTGGCGAAAGAAAGGGCGATTTTCTTAAGTCATAAGGTCCTAGTACTACAGTCCCAAATCAACTCTGCCAGAGTTGATTTTATTGACCCACTTTAAACCTAGCAGGGTTGATTATTGCCGGCGTGCAGAGTCGATTTGACATTAGTGCTGATCGGAACAGGAGTGTAGCCAGAGCGCGACGCTACAGGTGGGTAAACCATACTACACACAATTGTCATTTACATCTCACGAACAAGAACCCAATCATTTTGACGATCGCTACGATGGTCTCGAACTTGCAACCTGAATCATGTGGTGCCATTCATCCCTACGTTATTCTTTCTACATACCGCCTTCTCGTGTGTCAAGTTAGTAGGTATGCAGATTGTTTGTAATTGTTGGTGATCCATTAATGAGATATTACCAATCACTGTAAGCTATTTTAGCGAACCACCATGACGGAATGGCTAATCTGAAGAATGAGGCCAGCCATTCTACGAGGTTACTGTAGCATCTGGTCGAATACTACAACGAGATCGATATAGTCTTCATCAAACCATTCGTCGATGCCTTTGACCAAAACCCCATTGGTCATTCGTTTTTGCTGACTTTTACCACCCAAGGAAGCATGTCTGCACAATACCAGCGTCGCAAACTGTCGAATTCGGCCTCTTCCTTTACCTCAGCACTGCAGGCAAATCGTGCACCGCAAAGGCAAGATGTTCACGTCCCAATCATCTCGGTTGCCCAGTACCCTGCCGAACGAAATTCAAAATGCCATCATCAACCAACTCGATAGTTTTGATAAGCTGATTTTCGCACGACAAGCAGGCATTTTCGCACAATGGTAGCGATCACGGCGAACGATGTGCTGATAGCGGAGCGAGCTTCGATCTCCCTCGGAGAAGATCTTTTGGGATACTACGATTGTTTATACCTCAAAAGAGCAGAGTGCTTCGCCGACAACACGCGAAGAGGAAAGACAGTAAGGTGGGGTAGCAGAGCCACATCACGGTTTTGCATTAACTGTGGATTGCAGTGCTTCTAGAAAAGCGTACTTTCAGGTTTAACCCATTACCAACACCCAGATATCTCTACGCCCCCATTTGATCGAAAATCATCATTGAACATTGGAGCGCCTCAGGCACACACATTTATCCGTGGACCTCCAACTACCCAATCGCCAAGCCTCAGTCTCAGTAGTCGAGACAGATCAGTAGACCCAGCTGATCGAATGCCAAATTCCCCCAACATCGCTCAGTATGTCATCACTGTAGTCCCCCGCGGCAGAAAGGTGCAGGATATGCGCGATAGCACGATGAACGGCAAGGAATCGAGATGACGGTGGATCAATGCTCTTGTCCTCAGTCGGGAAAAGAGTTCGAGTAACTGGGACATCTTCTGCAAGATCAGGCGGTAGAAATGTGCCTATATGATATGTATGCGGTGTATCTCCGACAGGCTCGAAATAGGCACGAAAGTCCCCAAAAGACACATGATGACTTAGAGTCAGCGTTAGAGCATTAGACGGACGATCAATGTCGATTCCCTCGATCAAATGGACAACACCACTGTCAAACATAGTAAGTATCGCCAGTGCCGCTACTTTTGAAGAGTTCTATCGCAGAGTCAGCGCGAGCAAGGTTGTGGGCTTCAGAGTTCTTACCAGCTCTTTTGAAGACTTAAGCTGGGTGAGGGAGTGTGGAAGATTGTGTGCGACCTCCAGATAGTCGAACTTTTGCCCTGGATCGGACAAGGGAACGTCGTCTTGGTCAACAGCCTTATTACCACCATGTTGGCGGAAGCGCTCTAGAGCTTTAGCCCTGTCGAACTTGCGTGAAATAACACAACGATTCGGGTCGCGTATGATGCAGGCGCCCCTGAGGCTGACTAGGCGCTCTGGCGTCCCAGAAAATACATGGCCCTGGCGTTGGGGTTTCATGACGGCTGAGTGGGATGCTGGTGTAGGTTGTGGTGTCTTTCTGATTGAGACTTTTGAGGTGCTAGTAATAGGCCCGGACGTCGCTTCAAAGTAGGCCATACACGGGAGAACGAAGTTGTCGGCCAGGTCGTCGGCAAATTTATTCAAGTGGTTCTTCAATACCTGCAACGTACCGCCATAGCTGAACCACTGGTGAGGATTTCGTATGTCAGGTGTTTGGCTCCTTAAGTGACTTGTGGGAAGCTCACATCTGCATTATCACCAGCTCGAGTCAGGTGCCCTCACGTTGTCATTAAGGACCACTTAATGCATAATCAAGAGTTTCGTCACTACAATATGAGATCCAGATTTCATACTGCTATTTATCAGATTATTCCTTGAGCAGCCGATTGTGGCGATCACAACTATCTGGAGGTCGATTAGAATATATCTTTGCATAGCCTGATCTTTGACGCCGCGTTTGAGCCATCATAGTACCATGGGTAGGTAGGATGAAAATGATCGTTTAAATCGTTTTATATACGTATCTGACCTTTTCCAAACATATCAGTTCGACGGCGCCTGTAATCAGTGAGTACCATCGGTCAATATCATGCACGAAAAGGGTTGGCTTTTGCATCTACTCAGGATGCAGCAAGATGGGCTTTCCCCCGTCATCTGGTGGAGACATACAAGGCCCAAAATGCACAGATTTATGACCAGAATTTCTGCTCAATGTAAATGGGTATTACAAAGCTTCCAGAATTCCTAGTTAGTATTATATCATAATCCAAGTCAGAACTAGGTTCTTGTAATCACAGCTCAGCAAGCAAGGAGGACGAAGCTCTGCATTGATGCCTAAAGCCGAAGGTTTAGGCAGCCAACTACCATGCCCCTCTACGCTATGTGTCGAATTCACCAATTCAATTATCCTGATTGCAGCCTCTCGATTATAACAACCACATCATCATCCCTGTCAAGATATCAGATCCATGCACCATCGAAACTCGGTCTCATTCCGCTACCGAATTTCGATAAGCCTACTCATATAAGCAAGCCCGTTATATTCACATAGTCCGTCTCTTAAGTAGTTAGTCGACATTAACGCCGCATTCCAAACACGAAACCTTCTCAGTCCAAGTCCTGTTACCACCTGTTATGTTTTCACGCAGGTCGCAGATCTCCCACGCTGTGGGCCGGCCTTGGATTTTGAGTTTGGCCTCAAAGAGTCCTCGGTATGGCTTGGAGTCTGTGATCTTCTTCTTGCGGCCTGTCTTAGGTAATCCCTCAACCGATGCGGTGGTGATAGACCTCGAGGGCTTTGGCCCAGCTGCTGGGGTTTCTGTCTCACGAGGCGTTTCAGGAACAGCATTTTTGACCTGGGTATTGACTTGAGTTGTCCCATCCCGGACATTGACTGTAGACTGTGTCTTCTGCTCTTCGACATCGACGGACGGTAGAGAATCCGTTCCCTCCTCGAGCTTCTTTTTCTCCACCATCAATCCCTTGGTTCGATGAGGTTTATCGGTTCCTAGTCGTTCGTATACTTGCATGAGAATGTCGTGGACCATACATTCCTGATGCATCCATTTCCCGCAACTCGAGCTCGTGCATCCTATGAGGGTCTTATTGGGATTGGCGGGAGTTTGGCATTTGCATATGAGTTCTACCGACTATATACATATTAGCGCTTAATAGGGTCAGGTTGAGGAGGTACTATGCAACATACGGAAAGCTCCGAGGCACGGCAGTCGTATGCTTGACGCCAGCAAAGCTCGTCTGTAATTTCCTCGCCATCGGACTCGATCCATTGATTGACGGTGACAGATCCTGTAACGCTGACAACATTGATGATATCCACTGGAAAAGTTGGTTAGAAGCGCTACAGCACAGTATGACATTGGTCAGTATGCTAGAACATACTGTGGTTGGAGGCGATCAGTTCCTTAGCGCCATGGTACCACTGGCGACCTTGCACAGTCTTCTTACCGTCATGGGTTCCGCGAGGCAGCTCATAGGGCCAGTACATCCAGTAGACGCGGGCGTAAACGTGATACTCATCGGAAGCACGAATTTCGAGGATGCGCGCGACCCACTCCACGTTGTTCTTCTCAAAATTGCCATCACGGGTGAGGCTTTTGGTGCTCACTTATCAACTCGTTGGCAACCTGAACAAACCCTTCACTGTAGTACTTGACGTTGTTGACTGTCAAAAATCAGTCATACCGAAGAAAGCGAGATTTCATCGGATACTCACAGACGAAGCTGTTGTAGCGCGTGATGTCTTGCCATTGTTTCCCGGGTTCAACCATGTAATGTAGATCCATGGTGTTGTGGGTCTTGAAGCTGCCGGTTGGGGAGAAGGGAGAGATTTGAAATTGAAGTCGTTTATCGTCATCCTGGCGTTCGCACGTCTGCTTCTTGTTCTTATGACGTTTCTGATCGGCGCGCGAAGGACATGTCGTGTAAGAAATCGTAAAAGGACAATAAGCGCGGTTCTCCTCCACGACAGATTGCGATCTCTTGCGATTGCCCATTGTGGCGTTTTGATGCGGTCAGGTATGCACGCGTCAAGAGTGAAGAGAAGGAGGGGCTTGCGGATACAAGCAATGAGTCGTGCGATGAAAGGGCAAAGAAAAACTATGACATATGAAGGAAGAACAAAAAGATTATTGTGATGATAAGTGAGATGGATTTGTGATTTTGCATCAGTTGAGCTTAGCCCCAGTTGTAAAGTTCGATACGCTCAAGAAAAGGAAGTCCGCAAGGCCAATGGGTACGCTAAGCTATTTACGATTCCTCCGCGTTGATCTGGTCTACACAAAGGAAGGCCCCACCTTTCCTCTCGAACCTTTTTCCCTTCAAGTTTCGTTCAACTCTGCTCAGAGGCCAACTTCTGAAAATGTTCAGCATCCTATTTTCAGCAACTGGAGCATGGTCTGTCAACTTGAAGCTGTTTGATGCTAGTCAGTGACTATGATGTTAATGTTTGAGTTTGTTATGTTTTTATCTTCTTTCGCAACTCAGTCTTCCCGTCACCATCGCAGAGTTTAAGTGCTGCCGGCATCGTCTCCAGGTTAGGCGCCCATTTGGATCCATTTGAGGCCGACTATTCACCCAGAAGGGAGGAAAAGCTGTCCATCGGTGGCTTGTCCAACTTGTCACAAATCCACTACGCAGATTCGATTTGGAGTTCAAAAGCATCAGCGCCTTTTTCGGCCAGATTGAATTATAATCTCTTCCAGAAGGGGTTGAAGTAGCATTCCAAGCCACTAAGATTTTATGTCATCAAGCATAAACGCGACTTTGGGTATCATCCCTGTGCAATCTGAATTGATACATATTACTGAGATGGTGAAAATAAAAACTCTTGAGACCTCGACTTATGAAACTTCAACATTGAACACTCTACAAGTGCCAAACTACCACTGTGGCGCCTGTATCTTCTCTTCCTGTTAGCTTTGGTGGTACTGCCGCTCCTCTCACTGCGCCCATTGCTGGAGATGTTTGGAGTGTAAAAGTTAGCGAACAGGTCCTAAAAGGGTTGAGGGAATATGTCAAACTTCGAAGATGCATGGAAGCAGCTAGAGCACCGACCGCCACGACGAAGGCAATTTCAGCCTGTGCTGGCCCGGTTACAGGTGCTTCTTCAGCCATTATCGCATGGTCTATCGCCACCACAAGCACTTGGGACCCAATCGGGTGGACTGTTGGAAGCATTCTTGTTGGTGCCGAGATGCCTGAGCTTGACTTGGTCACTTGGGCCTGCTACAAGCCTATCCTCGGTCAAAGTATCGACGCCCCCTTAGTCGTTGAACCAATCACTCTTGCCCCTCTAGGATTCTTATTGTTATTAACTACTAGGGAAGCTTTGGTCTTATTTCTATACTATTTATAGATTTTACTGCCATTCTGGGACGATCTTCAAGCAAATGAATGGGATAAGATGGACTTATGTGTTGGTCTCGGAGCGCCGGAAGAGACCCCTCGATGATCCGAGTGATGAAAATGGAAGTAATAGATATGGTACTGGCAGCGACTAAAGTGATGATGAGAATATGTGAGGCCGTTCCAGATATCAGACAAAAGCCAAGTCGCATCTTGGAGGCTGGCAAGCAGTAACACTAGCCAAACCTACATGTTGTAAGATCACTGACGATGGTCACGTGAGCACTTGTTGCTTTCCTTGCTGTCACCATCTTCGTTATATCTTGCGCTCTGACTTTTAGAGTTCCATCAGGTTCTAGTTGGGCTGATGGATTGAGGTGGGGTGTGAGGCGGTACAAGAGTACCGACAAGTCGTTGCCGCTTCGATTGTAGACTGCTAGGAGTAAGTTTCCGATCCATATCGACATCATCAGGCAGTATAGGCGAACCGGCCCGTTTCCGAGGGCGTCCTCTTGTAAATTCTTCTTCCGCATCGTCCCCGAGTTCGTCCTCGACTGAAACGTTGACATGGGAAATTGTATTGTCTCGCGGAATGCTTTCTGATTGATCACGCCTTTGTCGTTTTGTTGGGCTGGTGCCTCTGCTTGTCCCGCGGGCAGCAAGATTGATAAGTTCCTTATACTCGTCTACCGACATTTCGCGCACTTTCGACGAGCCTGAACGATCGAGGATAACCAGCTTGCGCCGTGTACGCTGCCTGAGGAACGCACTCTTGGCCAAAATGGCAAGAGCGAAGCGACAGAAGAAGAAATACCGTGGCACACCTCGCAGGGGTTGCAGTTGGAGATTGTGATACTCCTGCTCTAACTCTGTAGTAGTGCTGTTGAGAAGCACATGGGCATACCATGCGCCAGCTTTTGGCAGGATAGCAAATCGATTGTCGTCCCACATCTTATGCATGTCGCATCGAAGGAGAATTGTGTTGTCCGGGCATTTTGCATCAAAACTCTCATCGGGGTTGGCGACGTGAGTATACATAAGGTTCTTCTACCACCACTCGCTCTGCGCTTGTGGAATGATATGGGCTAGCTCGGTAAGTAGAAATGAGCCTGTTATACAGCATCCGTTGTCGCGCTCGCGGGCATCTCTATAGACTCCTGGTTCGATTGGAGCGACAACATCCAACCATGACTCAGGAAGCTCGTCGGGACATTGGAAGTTATCGAATGATGGTACAATCGAATAGTTGATTTCTATTATCAATATTGATCAGCAAAACCTCGTACAAACAGCACATAGATTCCAAGGCTAACTTACCGTCTTCGATACAGAAATAATATTTCGTGTTTTGAAGGATATCATCCGGCCTGTCTGGAAATTTAGGCCCATTTTTACTTATCGAGAAATAACCATCGAATCTACAGGCGGCGAGGATAGCACAAGCGATTCGTGCAGTCTCATGGTGGATTCCTCCTGCATCTAATGCTGGCAGATTCAGGAGGAGGTTGTGGCCGTCTTGGTAGCCAGGATGATAAAAGAAAATGTTCTTCTGCTGCCGCGTGGTAGCGAATAGCTGGCGGCGGGGTTTGAGACAACGCTGGATAGATTCTGATGCATTACTCTCTGACACAATGGTCTTCTCTTCGATATGTAGCTGCAGTATGAAGCTACGAGGTTGGTGGTCGATACTTGCTAATAAATTGAAATCGTTCTGTTTGTTGTTTGTTTTTCATATTGCTAGGGCCAACGCGTATCCACGATATTCAAGCTGCCTCGTCTCATTGGATAATCGCTTTGAATGTCTCCACTTCATTTTGGTTATCCTCCGATATTTTGGCGAACAGATAATGACTAAGCAAGAATTAACATCACCAACCATCACAAATTCCCATCCTTATCGCCCCACAATCGCCAGATCGAGACTTTGACAACCAAATTCGAGCCCCCGTTAGGCAAATTTGACTTGGGATTCAAGGCCACCAACACATCTTTCGGCCAAACCAAATTGTAATCTCTCTTTTAGAGCTCGAATTAGTATTCCAAGCCAAGTCTTAATCAGTTTAAACTAATATTATTATCGTAACATATCATGTAATATTGCAAAGATTGGGCTCTTAATCGAGCGTTACCTTTCCTACTATAGAGTCGCGCACTTCACTAGTCAGCTTAATCACGCTTACCATATCACATGCCAATGTTCAACCACTATGATTAACAACATAGCGGATCAGCTCTATTTACGCCTTGCAGGGTAGGAGGGGATAATAAGAATAGATTATGGAGCAAGAGAGTAAGCTTTTTCTTTAGTAGTAGCAGAGGCGTGACCGAGGTGATCAATACAGTAAGCAGCTTTGAGTGCTTCCTTTGTAGCGCATAAGGCTTATGGTATCAGTAACCCTCAATCAAGGTCATTAAAAACTACTTCATCCTCTTCGCAGGCTTGGTCTGTGGCCAGCAGCTACTTTAAAACCATCTACGATCGGACATATGTAACGATGATCGCAACGGATGCTGCAACAACTTGCGCGAATGCAAAAGCAGTCCCCCAGTCTCCCCCCACGCCCCCCCAGAGTACTAGGCTGAACCAAATGGAAGAAATTCCAAACCAAGCACATGAGACTCTGAACGGCAATTCTATATGCATTCGGTCGGTCTGCCACCCTAAAATGAAGTGTATGCCTCTCATCCAGGCTGTTCCCTGGAACTTTTGATATGGAAGAGGCAATACACCTTGGCTCGAACCCCTAAGGAAGTCAGAATATGATTTAGAATATGATTTTTCGAGAGGGTAAAAGATGAAATAAGACGCTGTACATACCTGATGTCGTAGATGCAGCTCTCTTGCGCTAAGCCTTCTAGAGTATACAGTCCATTGGCTCTTGCTGGGTTTCGGGCACACTCCTTTAGATGAGACAGGAACAGAAGCCGCTTACGACGCTGCTCTGCTTCCTCTGCTTCGACCCTGATACAAGGCCGGGACCATTCCTGCATACCAATCGTGCATTGTTCACTATGCTGAGTGTCGTCTAAGCATGCATCGTCGAGATCGAAGTACGAATCAGTCGGATGCCTTGCTATTATCCTTTCACATTCTTCTGAGACAGTCTTGAGGTCGATTGTGTTCATGCGAATAGGGTAACGACCATCTGGCTCGGCAAAACCAGCAAATTGAAACTATGTTTTTAATATCGTCAAATCTCAGCTCTAACAAGATGTGTTGAAGCTTACGTTTACCTCCAGCACTTTGGTAATCCCGAAGTAAGGCAGCCATCTTTTCCACCAACCCAGATGCTGATAACATGTATCAATTAATCTCTGGTAGATTTCTTCATCAGATTCGCAAGCACTGTCCCAAGGCATAGTCTCCTCGTATATTGGTTTCGGATCGCCAGTGCAGTCCCAGTTCCTAGTACATCCGATAATGCGGCTGGCCTTCGTCGGTCTTCGGCATGGTACAAGAATAGCGTACTGCCCTTGTTTGCAGCTCTCTAAGCAGAGGAAACAGCCTTGGCCTGCACGTTCTCGCAAGTCGGGGATGTCTTTGGACTCCTGTGGGTCGACCCGGCGTTCGAAATCTTGCATATAGATCGTAGAAGGCATTTCGAATAAGAGCAAAAAGCAGTAAAGTACTAGTTTGGAAGTCGGCCCCTTTTGTATAGCGTTTTGTCATGATAATGAAGATGGGAGGACTCTTATTTGTGATTTACAAAGTGATGCCTGGGGCGGTGCATGAATCTGGGTCGTGGCTCGACGTGATTCGATGTGGTTTCGCATGGCTGACACGTCGCATTCTACCAGGTTTTCCCGCATATGCCGCTCCGAAACCTGGCCGCCTGGCGAGTATGTCGCCTTTTCTGACTGGTTACCTTTGTAATCTCGTCGTGCCGGTGCTTATGGCCGCCTTCAACTTGCGTCCCTAGCTCATTTTGCCTTAAGATATCTTATTGCAGAGCACCGTCTTGTTGCTTAGCCAGTGCCAGTTCTGGTAGCGAAATTCCTTAAGCCGGGTTTCGTCGATATTCTCGTATAAACTTCTTTAGTGAAATTTCCTTCAGAAGGATTATACGAAAATTTAGAACAGACCCTGTTGGCAATCATTCGCCAGATAGGATTATTCGAAAACCTGGAGCAGACTATGCCAGCGAAAATTAGCCAAAGGCGTTTGCTCGAAACTCTCGGAAAATCCACACCATCGAGCCTTCCTACATTGGGATTCATCGTCTTTCTCGAGCGGACTTTATTAGCGAAGTTTCCGAGACGATGATTATTCGACGACTTGGGCCAGCCACTCATTCGGGTTCCAATTTTGCCTCGCGCAGCCTCGAACTAGGCTTACATTTAGATCAAAGGCGCACGTGCCAGACAGAGCACATGAACTGGGACAGAGAAGCCGACTCACTGGGTTGGTGTCTGATCTGTATACAGGCCAATGGACTAGGTTAGCTCAGGAAGCGCTGCGCTAAATTTGACGGCATGACTTTAGTGGATGGCGTCACAAGGACATGACAAATTTATCCACAGGAGACCTGTTTTGGTCCCCTGGACCTTGGCTCTTTTTTCTCCCCTGTTTGTAGTAGTCGAATTGCCCCGCACGCGCGTAGCCAAGACCTGCCTGTCTTTGCACAGGGAGGGATACAGGCTCACTTTACGGCGCGTCTGGATGCACCTCTTGCGCCCTCCAAGTCATGGGTGCTGTTTCGAGAGCTATGCTATTGAGCAGCTAAACTTCAAGCGCTTGCTTATCCAAATATGAGGTTTCAATATGTCGCATCTAACACGAGACTCTTTGGGCCACGGAAGTGACCGTCAATCCGGCTGCAACACAACAGGCCTCAGTTTTCGGACCTCGCAATATGCCAACCCAGGTTATGAGATAATGCATTGCGTACTATACCAGTTCTTATGATATCACATAATACCACAGCACAGATGTTAGGACGGTACAATAGTTCGGACCGCAAGTCAATGCAAAACGATGGTTCTTCAATACTAATGGCTTACTGGAGGGTATGATGTTCTTTCCAATAAAAACCAGGGGAGATCCAACTGAATGCACACTGCTTATTATCATCATTTTGCGACTAAGGACTGGATTAAACCGACTGGCTAAACATCCACTGATTGGGCTGACTCCAAAATGAGGCTGGCACTTCGGGACTGCCATGTCGCCTTTAAAGCAGCATGGCCGTAAGCCAGCCCACTGTGGCAATTTGCGTGGACCTCACTCTTTATTGATACATAACTTGCACGAGTTCATATTCTATTCAAAGGCTAGGTGCCTACATCGACAGCATGACCTTGCCAATCGAGACCGCTTGTCCTGCCTGCGTCTGTAGCGACCGCTCCGATAGCCTACTTTCAATCACTGGCAGTATTGCTGGAATTTTAACCTTGGCCACGGCAATATCAAGTTTTACTTGGGTCTACATTCGCTTGTTCCGAGAATCTAGTAAAGACATTACAGAAAAATACCGAATGCTAAACACACGGTTGGAAAGTCTCGAATATATCCGCAATCGACATGAAGTGATTCAAGCTACGGTTGAAAACCCGTCTGCCAGCTATCGTCTATAGGTCTTATTGAGTAAGGCGCAAGATGCCGCAGCACTGGGAAGAAAGCCTCTTGGGAGGCAGTGTGCAAGCGGCTTCCGCTTCCGCGACCGGGTAATATTCATTCTCTGCAAAGAAATGATTACGCAGCTCCTGAAAGACTTAGATCAGTCCTTAAGTGACTTAAGAGAAGGCCTCTCAGATATCTACGATCAGTACGTTTCACCTACTTAGTTTACCTTCCATCGTTCTAGCTTATAAATCCTTAGGCTACCCTCAGACACCAATGCTTCTATTAAAGAAACGTTAGATATTGTACGCAAGGAGACTTCGCAACAAATTGATAATGTTTCGATATTGGTGGGGCAAGTCCTGAATAGGATTCAATCGCTGGAAGAAAGTAGATCATACCACGAATCAATGGGGAGACCGAGTCAACTAGATGTATAGCCCTATTCTATGTAAGCATGCGAGGCTCGGCGACGAAGACGTGGGTAGAGGGCCTACCAGCTCAGTGGCGGTTCTTGTTCCAACTACTTGAGATGATCCATCCAGAAAATCTCGGTAGTTAACCTTGTTCTCGCCATCCTAGTCAGTAATCTCGCAGGAGACTTGGATCATGCGTTTGCCAACCCGCACCAACTCATGCCGTCGCAAGAGAAGAGACTTGTCCAGATCTAGCGACTCAGCATATTCGCGAGCTTCTGCGGCGGGATCGAGCTTTTCAGACCGGGGTTTGGAGCCAGTGTCAGAGCCCGAAACACTGTCCGTGGTTACAGCCAGATCGGCCTCATCACTGGTGGGCTCCTCCAAGAGCTGGACAGCGGCACCGACGCGCCGAGACCACTGGATGAAGATCGGTCGGCGTGCAAAGCAAGGCCCATAGGAGTCCAACTCCGCACGCTCCGCACGCCCAGCGAGAGAAGCTTGTCACGAGCTGTGACATACTTGAGATGGGTAAGCTTGGCGATGAGCATGACATGCTTGTCGGTCACGGCGCGCTCGTCAACCTGACCGCTAAGAAATTGCTGCAGGTCAGCTGTTATATAGCCGACAGCATGCGGGTTGATAAGTAGTTCGTCCTCGAGTGTCTCTAGATCGAACAAAGCGACGCCCCGCTGCTCGTCGTAGAAGTCGGCCCGGTTTAGCTGCAAGGACGAGCCCAGGTATATGACGCTCCCTTGTAAATCGACCTTGCTGCTGTCGGATTGTTCCTGGGTGATGGTTTGATGGCTGTGGAAATGCCCCATGAACGTTCGAGCCAGGGAGGCAAACCGATTCGGGCTCTTCAAGCCGCGGTGCGGAATAGAGTTTGCCGCGCCAGGATTATCGACGCCGATACCGACTACATGCCGCTGTGTGATTGCCTTATTGATTGCGAGATGGGCAAAGTCAACCGTCCTGCTCGCCTCGTTGGGGCCTAGAGTAGCCACGGCCTCCGTCAGCTCATTTTGCTCCTCGCAAAACGGCAGCAGCAAGTCGCATCGGCCGTCCCATTCGTGGTGAGCGACACGTACAGGGTCCAGTGTTCGATATTGAGGGCGGGTTTGAGGGGCATCAACGGCAAAGTGAGGAACGAGATCGCTACCACGCCAGCGCGTTCAATTTCACGAGTTCCAAGAGTAATAAATTTATAATATGCTGCTAGGCTTATGGGGAAGTAGGCGCTGATAAATGTCATCGTTTAATGCTACTGCGTGTTTCGGCACAGTCAACTAGAGAGATAGCATCATATTCCACCTTGAACGTATAGATAATTGTCACGGGAAGATCGACACGGGAAAATCGTCTCGGCTAGTGGGGCGAAGGGCTATCGGTGCGATTTCGCTGGTTCATAGAGGTCGTCGTCTTAATTATGCTATGCTTTGGCAGATCTAGGAAGGGGTGCGGTGGTAAGGAGATGGAGTCAAGATGAAAGACGGGACACTTAGCTCGTGGCGTATCTTTGCTCATGGGAGTGCGGATAGTCACGTTGCTGAGGCTGAGGCTGAGGCCGGCGACTTCCGACCGCGACTGATAGGGTTGCTCTGGAGCCGCTCAAGTTTATGTGGAGGAATGAGCATTAGAAAGGAAATCCCGGGCTAAACATCGGTAAAGAGAAAAGTAGCCTTTTCGATGCTAATGCCTAAGGCATTCAGGCGTCAAGTATTGTAGGAATGGATTTGAGGCCCCTTCAGTCACATGCATCAAACTTGACAGGATCAGGCTTTGGTAGGCCTCCCGCAGGGTAGTTACTCACGCCTTGTAAACCGGGCCACTTCTACAAATCAATAAAATGTAGCCCTTCATACCTGAAAAGACGCTGTCCCCCAATTCCACTCTCCACCGACAAGTCTTTGTGAAGGATCTTTGGAAAGTACATCTTCAACTTCTTAAACCGCTGTCGCAGTCCGCTGTGCCAATCGTGCTTGCTCGTTTCCAAGCCCTATGTCGGACTGCTTTCATTTAAATTTCGTCTGCACTAAGATACACGAGATTTACGAGGTGTCGTCCACAATCACACACCATGACAGCCGCAGCAAGAAAACCACACCTCCTCTCCATCTCCCTCAACCACCAGCCATACTTTGATCAACTCTATAAACCACTCCTCACCGAAATTCAGTCAAAGGCGGATTTTTTGCAAGCCAAGGACGCAGATTCGGCAGCACGTCTACTTTCAGAGCAGCCAAGCCCGACAGCTGTTCTTATAACCGATGAGTCACTCAGTGACAATCGAAACTACCATATTTGGAGGGCAGTCCTTCGATATGTCCGCAAGGGCGGAAGGGCAGTGGTTATGGGCAATTTTTCGTCTTTTGTTAAGCCACTGAGTATTAAACCACTCTTCGCTCAAGCCGGCCTAAGCTGGGAGGTTGGCGCATACCACAGAACGACAGTCGTGCTAAATCACGCGGCGGTGGAGAGTGGTTTAGCTGCAAAGCTGCTTCCACGATACAGTCAAAAGGCTCAATTTGTCAAAAACGTTGCGCTCGATGAAGCCTGGTATATAACAGATGAAGAGTCGGTTATTGAGTCGTCTGTTTTCCTTCCAACAAACGCTAGGGCTCCTGGAGAGAGCCCAGTCACATTCGCTTCTGTGGGAGACGGCAAGCTTGGGTACATCGGTGATGTGAACGGAGAACAAGGTTCAAATGTTGCCGTCCTTGCAATGTGTGGACTCCTTTAGTGTATGCGGTTAAATTGATGGTGGGTGCTAACATACCCCCGGTCGTCCCTGACACCATTGCCATGGATATACCCTGATCAGTGCTCTCGACTCCCTCGGGGACCTTGGGCCTGTTGGCGCTATCGTATCGATAAATGGTGACCACGTCATGCAGGGGTCACTCGGAAAAGGCGAGGGACATGCGACACTGATAGAATGTGGCTGTACTGTTGGCTATGACGTTAGTCGTATCGTTGGCTTTGTAGGGTTGATGCTAGTCCTAGCTAAATGCAGGGGGAGAGAGCGGTATCATATTCACCATAGCACATAAATACAGTAATATAGTATTTTATTAAAATATCTATCGATTAAGAGCTTTCCCCTCCCATTCCTATATTAGTAGAATCGCTCAAATCAGCGCAGAGGATGTACAAGTTGATCACTTTCAGCTTAAGCTCATAATTTCGGAATGAAAAGCAGTTCTTGGTCAGGCATCGAGGTTTTAGCTGCTTATCGGTGTTTGGCAGGAAGAGTGGCGTTGGTGGGCCTCCCGCATCATCGTGGGCTTCAACAATCGCAACGTGAAGGCATTAATCCGCTTATGTTTGAAGCTGACATACCCGTCTTCACGTCTGTTTATGCTCCCTTAATCTTCCCTTGCTGTTCATCTACTATTGTATCATGCCGCGTATCAATTCCTGGAGGTGGTCTATGTACCCTCAGTTGCATAGAAAAGTATCGCCCCTGCTCTCTAAGGACAACCTCCGCTTCAAATTTCACAATGTCGACGATGACAGCACATGCATCAAATCATACGACACAAACGTGATGGGCAAGTTCGTTTGTAATAACCGCAAATGTGCAACCAATGGTTGGTCGAGCAAGAAGATTGCTATTACGATTCGAATGTACGACAACGAGCGATACAATGCCAGAGTCTACAACCAGCATTGCAAAGCATGTAATAGCACCAGTCGACCCTTCCTAGATGAGAAATCATACGCGGATCGGGTAGCATATCGCATCAAGAAATGGAGCGGAATAAAGCTGGACCCGCCTCATTACTCAGGAGACTTTACTGGTGAACATGAAAGGGACCTATGCGAGGGATGCAAGGCTGGTCATTGCGATCTAGGATAGCTGAGAGCCTAGCTGCCTGTAAAGCCCCTAGTACTCCAGTCCCCGTGTGGTTCTAGCGGAAACACAATGGCGTGCGGAGCGGGGAATTCCTCCTGCGGCGTCCTGATAGGTCCAAGAGACCAGAGGCACGGATCATTCCGCCAAAACCACAAGCTAAAAAACCAATCCGACCCCAAGCTAGCAGCTAACCCCAAGCTGGCCCAAGATTTAACACAGAGCTAGCTCTAATGTGGTAAAAAGGGATGTTATCTTGACTCTCGGTAAGACGGTTGTTTCGTTAAGGACTGGAGATGCATAAGGAAAAGATGGTAAGGGCATAAAGGCTAAAGATAGGGTGCAACAAAGGACCTATGTAAGTTACATAACTTCAGTATTGTAACTAACTTAAAGTTTAAATTAAGTAATTAATTAAAGTTTACAGAGACTAGGATTTAGTAGGTTAGGTTAGTTATTATATCTAGTAGAACTGTTAGTTATTATAATAAACCTAGGATTAAAGACTACAAAGAGGTAAGTAAGGTTTAAGGTTTTATATTATAGTAATAAAAAAAGTAAGTTTAATTAGGGTATAGAATAGATAAGTAAATAGCTAAAAAAATAACTATTTATTTATATTATAAGAAACTAAGAAAAACCTAGCTAAGATATTACTATTTATTAAATTAGCTAAGTTTCTATTTATAATTTATACTATATACTATTATATATATATTACTAAGGAGGTTAAGCTATATTTAAAAAAACACTATAAGGGTATTAAAGTAGCTACTAAAAGAGATATAGTATAATAGGTAAAAGATATACTTAGTATAATTAAAGACTAGAGAGGGATATTAATATAGTAAAAGCTACTGCTTATTACAGTTAGGGCTCGGTAGGTAGGTAAATAGGGAACGCTTTAGGAAGAGTTAGATCTATTACTATAGATAGGTACTATAGGTAGGTTAGGCTCTATTAATAAGATATAGCTTAAG